>NC_089852.1:15678706-15921206 GCF_036373705.1 Amia ocellicauda
GCATGCATTAAGTTTTCCTTAAGAGCCCACGTCTGTTTTAAAAACACAACAGGAAAAAATTAATCCGTAAAACAATGAAAAACTATTAGTATAATTCAAGAGGACACATCGTAAGGCCTGTTCCCACCAAGAAGCAGTTTCTGCAGTTTGTCTGGGAGACTGTTGGGTTTATACACCTGGCCAGAACCGACAGCTTATTTACTGAACTTGAGGTGTGATTAGGAAAGTCAAGACTGCTACTAGTGTTCATCTCAAAGCAAACAATCAATTTTGAAAATGTACAAATAAAATAAATTAAGCAGCCGAGGGCAGTTATTTCAATTATAAAACATATGCTCATATACTCCTACACACCAGACATTACATTATTTAAAGGCAGAAAAATGAAGTAAAATTCCACTCCTTTTAGAAATGGAAAGTGGGAAGAAAAGCAGGGTGATTATGCCACTCCAGGCTAGCTTAAATGCCCACAAGGGCTCATGATTATTCCAGGCTAAAGCTTTGCAATGCTTATTTTTCCATAATCCCCTTTTTCTCTGTGTGTGTGTATGTGTGTGATTGAGAAGATTCAAAGTGTTCCTCGCCGACTGGCTTCCTCTACCTATTTATTAATTCATCAATCTGCTATCTTTTGTGGGACCATGGACAGAACAAGACTGTAAATAGGATGTGCCAAGTTTTTCGCTGGATAGAGGAGAAAGATGCCTGCTGTGCTCTCCACACTGGCGGTGAAAGAGCGAATAAACAGGATATATCAGAGAGCAGAAAGCTCCACAGCCAGATGGCATTCACACATTCACAGATTATCAGAGGGGATAAAAGGAGCTCAGCACCCTGCCGATTGGGGTTACCTTGAAATGAGCAGGTAGGACTGGCGCACCTGCTCCTAAACACCGTGCATGAACCACGCCAGCAGAGAAAGCCCTTCTTTTCAATGTCTCCATCCTGACCTCCTTTCCACCAAGACAGATGCTACACCATTGGAAACTCCCATGAAGTAACACTCTTGCCGGTGAATTAGCGCAGACGCCACGTGAGGTTATGACATTGGGAGAGTTACACAATGTAAGAAAAAAAAAAAAAAAAAAAAAAGGAAGATTCCCGCTGAACAGTGGATTGATATTTGATTATTTCAGGTTTTATGACCACAGGTTCTGCTCCGTTTGTTTGTTTTTAATTCACACATCTCTCTGTGAAATTGTATTGCATTTAATCCGTGAAGCTTGAAACATCTAGCTTGTGGGGGAGTCCTCTACCAGAGCATTCAGCTTAAAAAAAAAAAAAAACTGAAATAGATCCAACTGCTAAAGCAACAGGAGTCTTATTTGCCTCCTTGAATTTATGGACACTTTCCGATTTCCAAGCCAGGTTACATATGATGTCAGCCTATCAACATGGAGTACAATTTCACAGTTCCAAATGGTATACTGCTGCATACGAAAACAATCTTTCCCCACGGAGCGAGACTCCTGTGAGCAGAGAAAGAGTGATAACAGTTCAGTATAATGCAGACATTTCAAACCTCCCACAGAATGACTCATTTATTTGTTTTCTTTTCTTAATTCTAGCTGAAGAATGCAGTCCTCACAAAAGGATAGGATGGTGCTGGCTACATTGAGACACATAGCTAGGGGGCACTGTGACAGCTCACAGAGATACAGCAGGTAGTGTAGCTCAGTCCTGACCTGAATCTCCCAGGTCTTGAAGTTAAACTACCAATAGATTCCAAAGTATTTTAGGTCAGCTGTGTCAGTTGAGTTCTAATCGGTAGGCAGAACCTTCCAGAACCTCTTTGATGTTGATCCAAGCCGGCCAATTGCAGCAGCATGTCTAGAGTCTGTCAAAGGGGTCTTAGATTTGGGTCTTAACACTTGGCAGTTTGTATAAAATAGGCCCTATGGTCAGACTTATGACTGTTATGCCAGTTTGAGTAAAAAATAGTCAGAGCCAGTGAATGTGACCCCACCCTACTTTATCAAGTATTACAGTCTGAAACAATGGGTATATGTGAAGGCCTGTAGAAAATTGCTTTGGTCTCCACATGCTTTTTGACTGTTGCAAAAAGATCAAATTAATTCCACGGTTAAGATGTAAACATATGATAGGCCATGAAATTAATAGGGAATTCTGGATAGCATTTCCGAAATTCCCAAATAACTGAAGTTGAATGGGGAGGTGAGATCGCCTCGGTCAGTTCCAATGCAGTCTGCCATCAGAGTCATTGAACTTCACTCTGTACAGTTATACAGGAAGATGAATCAGTGCCTGCAGAATATAAATGTTTATATATAAATATATAAAAATATATATATATATATATATATATATATAAACCTGTAAATCTGTGATATTAGCATTGCCAAAAGGCTATAGCTCATACTTTACGATCGCACAGTTAAGCCGTCTTTACCGTCACTTCACTCATTTCTGTCTCTTGGTGCATTTGATGCGAGTTCAGAGATTAAGGGTATGTAGGAAGAAACCTAGGCTGGTTCACAATGTTGCACTTCTCCTGAATAAGAATACAAACGTCAGTATTTTAAAAGATTGCCGTACGGGAAAAGTGACCCCTTTACTTAAGGTATAGTTCATTGAAAGGGCCTCTGGTAAAGCAACCATTAAGTAAATAAGCAAGTAAATAAGAAGAAATGAACAGCTCCTGGCTAAAGTAAGACTTCAAATCAGTTCCCCTTACTTTCCCCAAATTATATCCTGCAGTGGCTTTGAAACTTATTTCAAAACCCTACTGGAGATACAGAGAAGAGAAGATGAAGATGAAAGACCTGCAAAAGTCAAAATGAGACAGAAGAGAAGTCAAGGACAAGTAGGGCTAGGGGATGTGTGACTCCCCAGAGCCCACTCAGTGACTAAACTTGGCCATTTGCAAGCCTATTGTCCTGGACATTTATCCCAGCAACAGATAAAGAACCCTTGTTGTTTCTGCAAGCTGCCATCTTCAGTTCCTTGTACCATTAGAAGCTATACTTTTTGCAATTGTGAAGACAGAAGAAACAGACTGTCAGGACTCCGTGAGGTTGGCGATTTTTTGTATACATTTTAAGTAAATTGAACAAATATGAACAAGTCCTAAGGTGGTTGGAATCAAGGTGTGTTGTATTGCTGCACAAAATGACAACTGTTGAGATGGTGTTTGAGAATAATAGAATCATAATTACCAAGGGGACTTACACTTGCAATTGAAGAGGCTGTATTGATTAATCAACACAGTGTGAATAAACTGAACAGGAAACACCTTCCAAAAAGTCTATTAACAGTTTTGTCATCCTGACCTGGTAACTGAAAATCCCTCCATATAACAAATAAACTAAGGTCCTGTTTTAATTAACTCTGTGGCAGAAAAAGGGTATGTGTAGGTTACTTTGTATGTGTTAGTGGCTTTGAATAAAGAAGGCTGCTAATTGACTAAATATTATTATCCTTCTTTGGTGCGTGAGTACAAATTGGAAACAATGCATTTTTAAAAAACTATTTTTCTATGCCAGGAGGTTATGCAAATACTACCTTGGTGTAAGGACCTTGATCAGCATTGCAATCTGTTATTGTTTTTCAACTCTTTCAAAAACGTACACAAAAACCTAACACTGTAAAAGATGAAAGATGCGTTGCACATACTAATGAATCACTATAGTGCCAAGACTTTCTCAATGTATGAAACCACCCTCTCACAAAACCTTCACCAAAATGATGCAGCTCTTACTCAACCAATTTTAATTTAGTATTCAACAGCTAAAGGAGGTAATAATGTCATAAGCATACTGCAGACAATGATTTGTTTTATATAGGGTAGCCTGAGGACAACTGTGTCATGAATGAGGCACAAGGACAGTCCAATTTTACAGCACACCAAAACCTGTTGGGAGGAATAAAGACTTTCATATAACTAAATCAACTGCAGCACTTGAATCTACACAGAGAATTGCAGAGAAGGTATAATGCAGCCTATATACAACTCCTAACAAAGCATCGCTGTAACCAAAGCTGGTCCGCTAGATTATATTTTGCCTAAAAGGAGCTCTATATTACTATATAGAAGGAAATGCTTTCCATAGTCAGTTTTTTCAGCAGTCATGTCATAGTAGTGTAAATTAATAATAATGCATGTTGACTTCCTTGCATCTTTCAGGTTATTGACCAAGATACACAAATAAAGGCTTTTTCTTCCATTTTTTAGCTTCCTGCCGTAGGCATCCTAACAGTTCAGATTACGCAAGCTGCAATTTAATGCATAAAAACTGTTTTTTTTTAATTTAAGTTATTTTTGTATCTGTTCTGAATAAACAGTCCACATTTAATATGCTGGAAAAGTCTATTTCTTGGTATACCCAGGGGGCAGGATATGTTCCATTGCAATAAAGCGCGCATCATTTGAAATCCCTTTTCTTCTTCTGCAACCAATGACGTATGTAATAAATTCTTTAAAAGCAAACTCATATGAAGTGTGTCTACTCTGAATCTTTAATGAAATTAATTACAGCAGTGAGACTAGCTTCAGAATAACTAACAATGTACAGATGTACATGTCCTAAACACTCCATTAGACAAGAAAGCTCAGATAAAGCACAGTTCCATCCATGTATTGGGATTTATATTAATTGATCGCTATCAGTTGTCAAGACTGTGTATCCCTTGTTCTTCCATGGAAAAATCTTTCCTCAGTTTCCCTCTCAACTCTTAAATTTGATTCACTAACTTGCTGTGATTTAGCCATATCTCCCTCCCCCAGTCCTGTAAGTTTTTTTTTAACGATCATTAAATTAGTTCATGGGGTTTTTCCGTGAAGTATACATTTTGAATGTTGTTGTTGATTTATGTTTCAGATGGATTTATACATTGGTGCACAGTTCCACACTGATAAAGTTAAGGTTATGTAAGTAATTAATGTAATTAATATAACCACTTTCTCAAAATAAAACATGGACAGTGAAAATTATTGCATTGCCTCAGCCTCAGAGCAGTTTTATGTGAAAACTATGCAACTATAACCACAAGGAAAACACTAGAAAGAAATAATAGGCACAATTCCACTGAAGCAAAATAAATGCTGTCTTCAATTGCAAAGTAGCCTTTTCACAGCACTACAATCTCAAACAAAAGTAAACACAGGACAAAGCAGGAGTCTGCAATTAGGATGAAGCATGTTACATTAAAAGCTTGCTTTGATGTAAATTACACATGTTTCCTTATTACTTTGGAACTGTAGTGAATACTTCTGGGAATTCTGCTAATGGTGTTTGATGTGGGCTAGTTATTACACACCATTCGGGTATCTGAACCTTCATTAGCATAATCTTCCCGAGGAGAATGCTGGCAGCCACTCCCCTGACAAACATTTTTCAGTTGTTTAGGAGGAAATTGATGTTTAATTGAGGGGGGGGGGGGATCAGCTGTAGGTTCTTAACAGTTTCAATAAAGCGGTGGTGTGCTACTGTAATCTGGGAAGATTAAGAGAGCGAAACGGGTTCTTACTTGAGCCAGTGTCGTGTAAAATGAGTTGACCTGAACGATTAGTTGAGCAGCCAATAGCGTAAGGAGCTGTATGATGCAAGGGCCAGTTTAATTAAAGGGAAGGTTTACATTATTTTCTGTCTCCTTAAGATTTTAAAAGGTGTACCATGAGCACCATTTTAGTTTTTTAAAAGGTTAAAATACAAAATTCTAAAACTGCTTTGTTGCAGTTATTTGCTTCTGCAATTTATATGCTGTACTCTGCTGTGTTCTACTATAGACTCTCCCATTTAATTTCAAGGGCAGAATCAACTTTTTTAACAGGTCAACTAATTTTATGTGACACTGGTTTCTCTCCAGGGAGGGTCTCAGAAGCCACTAAAAAGAATGTCATTGTATCACTCTAAAACAGTGGATGTTTATGAACTTTCAATTCAATCTGTGCACGGGAAGAAAAACAAACAAAAATAAAAACAGACCCTCTATGATGGAATTAGTTCCCAGTGCAGAGATTCCGCAAATCAATAATATGTAATAAGTTACTGGCACTGAGAGAGAGACCTGCCCTCTAGGCTTTGGTGAGCCTGCAGTTATACCAACAGGAGCTGGCTTTAGGGAATGCTGCAGTAATCAATATTATAGCTGAAACATCCGGGGGTATGTGGGTAGGCTTGTCAAATTAGAATTTGGCCTTCAGAGAGAGAGATTGTTGAGTGCCATTCAGAATACACATGAAACAAACAATGACCAAACTAATACAAAATAAAGTATGAATTGATTAATAACATTACGGCAATCAAAGTGCAAAAGCCATATTTCTCTGTATCACTACATATTTTCCATGGGACAATGTAGTTTTTGTTAAGGGAATTTGCAGTGCTGAAATGAATTAATACATGTAGGCTGCACCCAGCAAGCCAGGCTCCTTTGTGGCATAACAAATCTGGAATGTATTGTTCAAGTAGAAGAGTCTCTCGGCTCTCAAGCTCTTCAGAAACACTCGGTGAAACCCTGCAGTCCCAGAGCCCGTGGCTCTAGGGCATGCTAGCAGATGTCGCATTGAAATGTGAGGAATAATGAATCGGGTAGAGCACATCCGAGCACCTGTGTGGCTGGCAAGCCCAATTCAAGACAAACAAAACATTTCCCCAGTTCAAAATGTGATCGTCTTGAACGCATGCCAACATGTAGACAGTCTCACAGTGCTTTAATCTCTCAAATCAGGAAACGGGGGAAGGAAGTATTGTTCGTTCAGTTACAATAAATATAACAATGAAAGATTCCCTGGCTTACTGCAAGATCATTCTTTGCAATTTTCAGATTTTACCTTTTATCAGCATGAAAAGTAATGATCCACGTTATTTTCTCCTGAGTGTCTAGAAACAAGCTAATCCTCTTGCTTTCTTATAAGCCTCTCTGCCCAAATTCTAACCTGCATTTCTCACTTTCTGATGTACATTTAAGTGTACTAGAGGGTTGACTAACAGTTAAAGGCTTTATATGAGTTACATTATCTGACAGCAACATAACCTAGGCCTATAGTTCTGCTGTTTGGTATGTTTCCTTAACAGGTTACCTGAGAGAATAGTATGCTGGTATGGTAATGGTAGGCTCTGTCCAAGACTGACAGAAGGGCACAATGAGTGAAAATGTCCCTTTGTGTTTCACATGTCTGGTATGAAGCTGCATATTAATAAAAAAACAGGCATATGGTTAAATGAGAAATGCTGGTCCCACATCAATGTGAAGAATGTCTTCCGCTGTGTTTCAATGAAGGTTGAAATTGTTAATGCTATTGTTATCACCCTGTTTCCAAGAATCCATGAGAAAGAGTCCAGGAGAAACAGCTAGTCAGTTCCTCCGTTTTCTATGTAAATTGCTGCATTCCATATAAAAAGCCGTTCTTTGATACTTCCCTTTTATTAGCTGTCTAATAAGTTAGATTCAATGTGAAAACAGCAAACTGGAAGATTTAGGCTAGTCTCAATTTTAGATGGTATTTTACTCAAAATACAAAAAAACTGAATCAATGTATCATTTAAAAGCCCAAACCAATCAAGACACAGAACAGGTTTGAAATGAAGATCTAATGTATTTTATTGTTTGGAAAATGAGCCAAAATATACAGTATTTGGGCATCAAAATAAAATATAGCTAATGTTTCACAGACAACAAGAAACAGTGAAAGTTGCCTTAGTACAGCTTTAAAAATATAATCTGAAATTATTGTGTGTGTGCGTGTGTGGGGGATAAATTAATATTTTTATTGTAAAGGTATTTTATATTTTATATGGTTTAAAATTCATAAAAATGCAACCGAATTACAGAGGGGATTCAATCAGAGGTTTTGAGTTGGGATGGACTTATGAGTCTTTCTTTAGGATTATCAAAGAAAGAAAAAAAGGATTAGCTTTGAAATTTAGATAGATCAAGGAACCATGTCTGCCAAAAAAAAAAAAAGACTGATTGATTTAGGGGCCTTCCCTGATCTTCCCTTAATTTGATTACAGAGGGAGATTGATCACACATTTCCCTTTACATCACTTGTAATGGAAATCTTTCAACCTGCAAACTGAGTTCTCCTCGAACCAAACCAGCTCTCAACAACAGCAAGGAGACACAGGATTGCAGTACATTGTGGTGCATTGTATTTAAAAGGAAATATAATATATATTACATAAAGGAAGGAACATGAGTCACACGTAAACAGAAAAGCCACAATGTAGGAAATTTTGTATAAGAATTTCAAAGATCAATACATTGAAAATCTCTCTTAGATTTACAGTTGTGATCAGTAATGGACAAAAGCAGATCTAATTCATACAGAGCAAAGCACTGTGAAAGATTGCCAGTTCCTCAGTTTTCTATTTAACTTGTTGTATCTAAGATGGCCTTCTTTGATACTTCAATATTGGTCTGTACACAGAACATGTTAGATTCAATTTGAGAACAGCCTGTTGGTAGGACTTGCTCATTCACAACCACTGTGTCACAGCTGATCCCACTGCTAAAACAACACAAAATTGGCACAGCCGAGTCCCTATTGGGAGGTTGTGCTGAGTCACTGATTGGCACATTCATCCGATGCTACCGAGAACGGTCTCTGAGCCCAACTCACGGCCTGTAGGCATCGCTTCAGCCGCCAACACGGTCAAGTACATTGGAAACCCTAAAACATGCGTCTGGAGAGGGCGGCACCATTATGAAGAGGAGGATGACACTGATGATCACGGTTACTACTATATTCGAAGAGACGAGAGTAGAGAGTTTTCTCAACAAATTAGTAATTATCATTATCTCATCAGATCATTATTATTCGTTTGAGCTTCGGCCAAGGTTTATATTGTTGCACATTAGAACGTTATATGTATACTGAGACTATTTCCGTGACAGTAATGGATGCCGTTATATGATAAATAAAAGTGCTGCAACTCTCATGGTATATAGAAATACAACAAATAGAGTGCAACAGGAAAGTACAGTATAATATATGTGCACAGTAAGAAGGTTCAGCAGCAGTGCAGAAAATCACAATGGCAGTTGCAAGTGAGGAACAGACTAGCAGGTTGAGCAGGGGAATGTTTTGTGTGTAATTCCACTGAACATGTATTTCTCACCATAATTTGTTACAGACAAATCCATCACAAAAATAAAAAGTATTTAGAAAAACGGCTAACGGCAACACAAATTGTACTCAGTATTTAAAATCCTGTTTTTTCATGGTACTGCCGGTCAAAACAGTTATTGCTGACAGTGACTGCTGGGACAGTAGGGTCTTCTCACAGTGAACTGCTCAGTAGGTCAGTAAAACATTCCTAAATATTCACAAATATTCCAGTGTCTGCCCAATGATTATTTCACCAAATATCACTATTAAAAGTTGCTTGGTTATCAGTACTTCAGAGAACAGTTTTTCCCCAGGTCAGGCACCCTGGTGTGTCCTCACCACAATGAGCAACTGTCAAGTCTGTACTGCTTGCCGCAATTGTCTTGCAGGGTGGAGAGGCCATCCCTGTGCTAGTGATAGTCAAACCCTTCCCTCTGGTGCCTTTCTTGTTTGACCAGAAAGTGCATTGAATTGCTATATTTCAGAGTTGCATGATTGGGTTTATTTCGAGTGTAGTCCTTAGACAAGCAGTCCTCCACTTCCATATATAAAGCCATCTCCTACAGTACTTTGACCAGTAGAAGTAGAAGGGCCTTTTAAAAATAAAAATATCTAGGAAACATTTAGAAGATCAATACAAAACTATCAAGAGTCTTTTAGAATGGTTGCACAAACTAGGCTGATGTGGAGACTGAGATGATTGCCATATTATTTAGGAATACTATCCATTTTCTTCAGTCAAATAACCTTTTTAGTCTTCCTTGTGGCTTCTTTTGATGTATACACTGTGGTTATTACACTTAAGATCTCAGACAAAGAATTGATTGGCTGAAACCACCAAAGACTGCAACGGAAAAAGGGCCTACTACAAAGGGTACAGTTTAAATCAAATCTATAGGCTCATAAGAAGAAAAATACATATTTGTTCTGTAGGCAGAAAAGGAAAGGTAAATAAATCCATTGATAGAGCAGAGGGGAAAAAACTAAAATGATTCACATATGTGAAATATTATAATGAAAGTACTTTTCCCACAGCAAGAATTAGTCACTCACAAACCTCATCCTGCACGGGGTTTGGAGCGTGTTGACAAAGCTTGAGTCAGTCTCCTCTAGCTACTATAGACACGGTTTCCAGATTTAGTCCTGGAGGATTTAGACCTTTAAATTTCAACTGTCTTATCTGAATTAAGTGAGAAAGAAATGTGGATACCCCAGCACCCCGATTTCACTTATGTTGTAAGTGCCAAGAAATAAAAATAATAATAATAATTTCTTTTTCCAATTTTCATTTTGCCTTTACAAACAAAATGGCTAAAGCATCATGATTCTTCATTAAAAGGGTCATTAAGGGTCTTAAATATTGATGAGACTTAAGACTTAAAAGACTTCATCGAGATTCTCAGCCAACAGTACAGGAAGATATACTGCCAACTCTCAACAATAAACACTGATGCACAACCGGATGTGGCTACATATAGGTCTACACTCATACAGCATAGTTGCACTCTTTTAAATGTCACTGCATAAATTATTGATCATCTACATAACAAGGATATAATATATACTACAGACAAACTGATTAATGAAGACAAAAAGGCTTTTTTCTAGCAGTTTGCTTTTTGGGGAGAAAAAAATAAAACCATTACCATGACACTTGCCAGGCAGACACTTTTTTCAGGAAACATCTCTCAACTAATAATAGCTAACAAACAGTTTTAGATCAATACAGTGCAAAACAACAGTCTTATTTACCATGATCCTTTGCAGAGCACTAAATAAAAGATGGGGCAGAAATCTCAGCAATTTGACATCTAACCCTTGTTATCATATACAAGTACATAGCTCTAGGTACTGGGTGTCCTGCTTAAGTCCTCGACGGCATGAAAGACAAAATAAATAAATACATTTAAAAAATAGCCTGGAGTAAAACTCATAATGTAGACTGTTAATTCAAAAGGCAAACACTCTGCAGAAAGGTTTTAAAAGTCCCACTAACCAACATCCTAGAGCAAAACCGCTTATTCCAAAGAGACAGACAGTTTCAACACCAAAGCCGTACAGTGTTCATCACTATCCTGGGTTAAAGCTGTGATTAAATGGCTTGCGTGTTAATCTCCTTGCAAAAACCTTATGATAACAATAGACTTAAAACGCACTAAAGCATCCCTTAAATATTTATAGATTTTAATGCCACAACACAATTCCATTAGCCCAGAAATATCAGGTCAATGTAATTGTCCAGCAATGGGAGAAAGAGACTTGGATATGAAAAAGATAAAACAGCAGGGTATTCCATGAATAATTGATTATGATTTAATAGCTTTTATGCAGTGTTTGTGTGTGTGTGTTTTCAACTACGCTGTACATCAGTTAAAGGTGCATTGCACAGGGGTATGACCTTTCTTGTTAATTATTGCCAGCTAAAATCCAGCTTTAACACAAACAGTCCCCTACCGGGAACCTGGCTTCCATGACGACCATAACACATACACATAATTCAGCAGCATGCAGTGTCCTCTGTATTGGATCACCATCTCAGTCTCATGTAACCTTAATTAATTTGTCAGTTTGAAATGAAATGTTCTCCACTCATAGTATTGTGTCATTCATGTAACAGGGGTACATTAGATCTAACTCAAGAAAGGGAATGCAATTGCAAGCAATCCACCTAGTGATCACAGGAATCCAGCTAGCAAAAGCAAGAAGGAAAAAAAATGTTAGAAACAAGTTATATTACAGTAATCTAATTCATGCAATTTAATAACAATCTTCCCATGAATTAAAGTCTTATGAAAGCCTTGAATCTTAGACAATGCGAGGGCCTTCACTTCACTTCAAAGCAGAGCTGAATTAATCTAAATATCAGAACACACATAGCGGTTTCATGTTGTACTAACTTGGTACAGGAATTATTTCAGTGACATTATACAGAATTGTTGGTCTTGTGCATTTATTGTATTCGTTTTCATTAAACTTTTCATCCATTCAGATCTACTCATTTGGAAAATGATCTGGATACTGTGTACAGTTCTGGGCTCCATACTTCAAGAAAGATATCACTGCTCTAGAGGCAGTTCAGAGGAGAGCAACCAGACTTATTCCAGGTCTGAAGGGAATGTCCTACTGAGAGACTGAGGAACTGAACCTTTTCACCCTGGAACAGAGGAGACTACGTGGGGACTTGATTCAAGCCTTCAAAATCATGAAAGGCATCGACCACATCAAACCAGAGGAGCTTTTCCAGATCAGCAGGGACACACGGACCCGGGGACACAAATGGAAATTGGGCTTCAAGGCATTCAAGACGTAAAACAGGAGACACTTCTTCACACAGAGTTGTCACAATCTGAACAAACTCCCCAGTGATGTGGTTGAAGGCGAAACTTTGGGAACATTTAAAAATAGACTGGATAGGATCTTTGGATCACTTAGTTATTAATGGACACCAAACGAGCACGATGGATCGAATGGCCTCCTTTCGTTTGTAAACTTTTTTATGTTCTTATGTTCTTATGATTCTAAAGTACTGGCTGGGGTACCCCCATGGCTAACCAGAAAAAGGATTTGCTTAGAGTTATTGTTGGGCAGAGATTACTGGCTTGAACTGAGGTATGCCATTAACTGATTGTGACTTCTCAAAGGTGTGGCAGACTATTTGCTGGTACCACCAAGGTTAAATGGTTTCCAAAGTCAGATGGGGCTTGCTCGGCTTGCTCAATAGTGATATGCCCTGTGGCTAGACAGAGATTTGAGAGCCTGCGGTGTTGCGAGTGAGAAACGCATCATTGCTGCTCGCAGCATATTCCTTCTGCCATTTGTTCTGTGACTCTCCAGCGTGGAAGGAAATGGGTGGCCTGACAATGCACATTTTAAAAGCACGGGAGTATCTTTTCTCCATTCTGTGGTAATTCAAAGGTGATTATCAATTGCCAATTGTTTGAGGGCTTTAGAAAGAGTAAAATAAGTGCCTATTACAAATCCAAAAGGAAAAGCAAGTTTAGTGGTTTTATCATTCTTGGAATGCAGGCTTTGCTCTTATAAAAAGGAGGCAGGGGAAGACAGCCTGTCAAAGAGAAAAAGACCCTGGTTGGAGCCCAGAGGGAGGCAGGCTGTCACTCCATTGACATCAACTGGCCATTCCAGAGATACTGGCAGAGACCAGCCATCAAGAGCATGAGGTCAGCCCAAGGAATCTCAGAAGTCATGGATTTTGCATTTAGCCTTGGCCTTTTTTATGACAAGTGGAGGGGAGTTGCATTGCTTAGATTTCTTTAGGTCGCAAATCTCATCCACAGCAGTGGGATTTGGAAACTTATAGCATTATATCACCCCATGTGTGTCTGCAGCTGTTTAAGGGCATACTTTTAATTGTTCTTTCTATAGCAAACACGCTGACAGCTTCCCTTACTGCAGTACAAGTTTAAAGTCCCCCAGATTAAATAGCTGTACTACCCCACTGAAAAGGACAACATTATAGCTTTGGGAAGAACCCCACTATTTACTCTCTGGTGTGAACAGCACGCTCTTGGAAACTGAAGCTCTGTCAAAGCACGTAACCGGCAGCTATCGTTTCCTCCATCGATCAGCTGCTGCACTTACACACTAATTAGAGCCCAACAGAAAGTACTTATTTCTGGGTGGAATGACACCTTAATGAGCTGGAATAGTTCCTTTCTGGGCCTCAGCATAAATCACTCAAAACACAGCTAATATGCGGCATGATTCTACTAAAAAAGTAACAAGAAAAGGAGAAGCTGCATGATTGTCTTTCACAATGCAGCCAATGGCTCATTGAACAAAGGCTGCATTAAACCAATATCCACTTTTGTAAAACAAAAACCTTTAAATATATATAGTTAGATACAGATACAAATAGACGCTGGAGTTTGTAAACTTCCAAAAGGAAACCTGGGACAATTGGCGTTTTTCCGCCAGCTAAGCCAGCAGCACAACCAGAGGGCCAAAAGAGAATTTTCCTACACAATTATGCATCCACTACACACAATACTTGTTATTAGAATAATGTAGAAGACCTGACATACATTTTTTTTTTTAAATGTGATGCATTACACAATTCTGACAGATAAATCGAAATAGCTCATTGTGATAAGTAGAGCACTCTTTATATGTTTGTAAGCATCAGAGCCAGGTTATTGGAGGGGATAAAATGTGGCTAACCTGCAAATCTATGTTGGATGTGGTTATATTTTTTTGTGTTGGTTTCATTACTTCTCAGGATAGATGGTTTCTGGTTCCACATCTTTTTACATCTGCACTCTTATGATCAGTGCTGCACAAAACAGTCACTTAATCATTAATCAGTGCCGTGTGAGAAAGAAAAAAGGGAAACTGATTCACCTGGTAAGAGACGATGCCTTTTAGGGTTAATCTCTTTCCTATTCCAGTTTTGTCAGGCCACTTTGAATCCTTGCAAAGCCCAGAGAAAGACATTAGCTGACACCAACAGTTTCTTATTGGGACATTTATTCTTTCATGGAATCGTCAGGTTTAGAAATAGTGAAATTAGCAGCTTATTAGTTTGATCAAGTTGAAGGTTTCTGCAGACACACCTGGAGTGTCTTCAAAGGAAGGTGCTGAGGGGCAGAGTGAGAGTAATGGAAGAAACACCACACTGAAATGTATTGCTTAGGCCACACCTTGCAGAAATTCATTCTGTAATGTTACTGGATTTACAGTCCTCACACAAAGCCAGATAAGTTTCTGCCGATTGTTTTCAAAGCATGCCAACTATGTTTTTTTTCCAGACCCATAGGAGCTTGCAGGAAAGAGATGAAAATAAAGATTACTGACAGAAACCCCATTAACACATCTTGGGAACTCGCCCGCAGAGAGAACTTTCACTGCTGAAACCGAACAATACATACTTCCATTACGACACCTATTTCACCAGGCCGACATCCTCACGAAAGCTAGAAGTCAGGAGAAAACAGCTCTGACTGAAAAGGGAGAATTCTTATTATAAACAAGGCACTCTGTATAGGACTCTTCTACTTGAATCAAATATGAAATGAAGACTGCAGACCCTTCCTATGTGTGTGAGAATGAATACACTGTAGATAAATCCCTTCAGTCTCTCCAAAATCAAGGTTCCTTGGGTTAAATTTCAGTGCCATCTTATTATATACAAATTATGAAATTAAATCAGTTTTGCAGAAGTGGGCCTTCGAAGTCAAGATATTTGTCCACTTAAGCATATGTATTAACTTTATAGAGACCTTGGTTTGCTCAGAGATAGTCCCATTTTCTTCCAAAAAATTTGAAATCAAGGGTTTTGTGGTTTCAAAGCCGGGAAACAGAGAAAAACAGCCTGCCAGCCCCTTGAATCAGATTATATGACCTCTGTAACAAACAGCTGGGTTAAACAGCAGGAGTAATATCCAAGGGCATAATCTGTAGGTTCTGGGAATGGGTTTGGCAAGGCTAATTTCACCTAAATGTTTTTGTCTGGGAGTAATGAAATGCACAAAAGGAACTTTATAGCTATGATATTCAAATAGCCAAACTCTGATTAAATACCTAGAGATTAAAACTATGTATAGCCATAAGGGATATAGCTAATATGGTGCAATGCTAGTCCAGTTTGACTAAGCTGTAACTATTTAAAGGATGAATCTGCCATAAGGTATGGCAATGTAAAACAGATACAAGAACCAATTGCAGGAGATATGACTCCCAATGGATATTTGTTTTTCTTTGTTTACATTAGAATTATGCAAAACTTACATATTGAATTATATGGCGTATCATTTTAGTATTATATATATTTTCACTGTATAATGAAAACAATAAGAGACTTTGGAGCATGATATACAAATCCAAAGACACTAAGGAATGGGAGCTTAGATTAGAAGCATGCATTAACCATACTGAGGGTAAACTCATCCCATGATTCCAAGTTAAAATATGTATGACTACGGTGTATCAAGAGAATGGTAAACTAAGACAAGTTCTTTTCCATGTTCAAGCTATGAGGACATTTAGGCTGAGAAAAGTTACCAGTGTGGATAATGTTGATAAGTGAAGGCAGGGGATATGAAGCCTTGCCCCTATGTAATCAGAACAGTGTTCCCTCTCCATAAGATACTACAGATGTGAAGAAGGAAGAAAGAGGCTGATCTTCTACGCACAGCTGTGAGGCAGCTCTCTTGTGCACAGTTTTATATTCTCTAACACTACTGATGCAATCCTATGTGATGGCTAGGCAACACAACATGCATGGGCTTTGACATGCACTTTCCTCACATGGTTGGCTTTAAAGTGCTGTGATGAACATCGAGCTTCCTGTAGACTGACAGCAGTGCATACAGTGAGGGAAAAAAGTATTTGATCCCCTGCTGATTTTGTATGTTTGTCCACTGACAAAGAAATTATCAGTCTATAATTTTAATGGTCAGTGTATTTTAACAGTGAGAGACAGAATAACAACAAAAAAATCCAGAAAAACGCATTTCAAAAAAGTTATAAATTTATTTGCAATTTAATGAGGGAAATAAGTATTTGATCCCCTATCAATCAGCAAGATTTCTGGCTCCCAGGTGTCTTTTATACAGGTAACGAGCTGAGACTCTCTTAAAGGGAGTGCTCCTAATCTCAGCTCGTTACCTGTATAAAAGACACCTGTCCACAGAAGCCATCAATCAATCAGATTCCAAACTCTCCACCATGGCCAAGACCAAAGAGCTGTCCAAGGATGTCAGGGACAAGATTGTAGACCTACACAAGGCTGGAATGGGCTACAAGACCATCGCCAAGCAGCTTGGTGAGAAGGTGACAACAGCTGGTGCGATTATTCGCAAATGGAAGAAACACAAAATAACTGTCAGTCTCCCTCGGTCTGGGACTCCATGCAAGATCTCACCTCGTGGAGTTTCAGTGATCATGAGAACGGTGAGGAATCAGCCCAGAACTACACGGGAGGATCTTGTTAATGATCTCAAGGCAGCTGGGACCATAGTCACCAAGAAAACAATTGGTAACACACTACGCCGTGAAGGACTGAAATCCTGCAGCGCCCGCAAGGTCCCCCTGCTCAAGAAAGCACATGTACAGGGTCATCTGAAGTTTGCCAATGAACATCTGAATGATTCAGAGGAGAACTGGGTGAAAGTGTTGTGGTCAGATGAGACCAAAATCGAGCTCTTTGGCATCAACTCAACTCGCCGTGTTTGGAGGAGGAGGAATGACCCCAAGAACACCATCCCCACCGTCAAACATGGAGGTGGAAACATTATGCTTTGGGGGTGTTTTTCTGCTAAAGGGACAGGACAACTGCACCGCATCAAAGGGACGATGGACGGGGCCATGTACCGTCAAAAACCTCCTTCCCAGGGCATTGAAAATGGGTCGTGGATGGGTATTCCAGCATGACAATGACCCAAAACACACAGCCAAGGCAACAAAGGAGTGGCTCAAGAAGAAGCACATTAAGGTCCTGGATTGGCCTAGCCAGTCTCCAGACCTTAATCCCATAGAAAATCTGTGGAGGGAGCTGAAGGTTCGAGTTGGCAAACGTCAGCCTCGAAACCTTAATGACTTGGAGAGGATCTGCAAAGAGGAGTGGGACAAAATCCCTCCTGAGATGTGTGCAAACCTGGTGGCCAACTACAAGAAACGTCTGACCTCTGTGATTGCCAACAAGGGTTTTGCCACCAAGTACTAAGTCGAAGGGGTCAAATACTTATTTCCCTCATTAACATGCAAATCAATTTATAACTTTTTTGAAATGCGTTTTTCTGGATTTTTTTGTTGTTATTCTGTCTCTCACTGTTAAAATACACCTACCATTAAAATTATAGACTGATCATTTATTTGTCAGTGAGCAAACATACAAAATCAGCAGGGGATCAAATACTTTTTTCCCTCACTGTAATGGCATTAAAAAAAGTGTAGTTTGAACTATTATCACTTCATTCACAAGTGATACATCACTGATTGCAGTGCAAACACTGGGAAGGAAGGGCTAGTTCCCTACACTTATATCACAGCAGCAGAAATTAAAGTTCATGAGATCTTGGGATTGAAGTTGAATTTCTAAAGTACTAGGTACCTGGGTTAACTAGCCCTGTCTATAGGTAAGGGAATTATAACAATTTATGATAAACAAGAGAAGAAACTTCAACCAGTTCAGCTTTTTTCAATTTGTTTTGGTGATAATCAATAGTGGATTTCCCAGACATTTGTTAGAGAAACCCAAAGATTTACAGGGCTGGACAGTGTGTAAAGAAACGCTTCTAATATTAAGTTGGGTGTATTAAAGGTTGTAAATTAGAAAATAAAACAGTAGCAGTAATTTTCTTTCATTTCATGGCTTACAAGCAAAATGTTTGTTGTGACAACTAAGACAAATGCTAAATTTGGTTTAAACGGTATGTCATAAACCGTAAAAGCTGCCAGTTAATAAAATGGAACATATGCCCAGGCAGACTAGCCATTCTCGATAGCAGCCCTCTGACCTGCTCAATAGCTAGAACAGAACACACATGCACAGAGCAGGGGAGCCGCCATGCCGAAAGCAGCCATTAGCAAAGTCATTTAGTCTAAATCAATACAAAAGGGGAGAGGTTACATTACAGGAAACAATTACGTGTCAATATAATAGCTGACTCCTAAATTCTATTCCAGGCAAGCAGTAAGCAGGTCAGGTATCAATGGGAGGTGACACTGCCTCACATTCAACTAATGGCACAAGTCTGCAGATTTGATTCAATGCAATAGTTTGTTCAAACAATGTCACTTCTTCAAGTGGGATAGTAAGTGAGGGAGGAATAAATACAAAAAATGTTCTGTAGCTTTTCTGGGCGTAATCCAAGACATGAATGGATAAGTGTTCATAAATGACACCTTATAGCTCACCAATCATATGCAAACAGACTTAAATCGCTATTGCCATTTATTCATGTTAATATCTTTAGGTATAATTTACTTGTACATTGCATGATAGTAATATGTAAGGACTAAGGAGTATAATCTTTATCATGGACAAGTGGTAGTTTGATGCATTTTTGCAAAAAAAAAAAAAGGCTAACAATGATACCAAGTACCTGCACCAGAGCAGTGAAATGAAAACACCATCATTAAGGAGCCTCTGTTCAGTCAGTCCTGTGTCTAAGTCTTAATGAAACACAAATAGTTATTTGAAGAAGGAAAACAAATTTTTTCCAAAGTGATAAATTAAAATAGCTTAATGAAAGCCTAAAGCTTTGTTTCAAGACTTGTTGGAATGTAATTTGACTGTTTGTTTTTTCTTCTCCTTTTAAACAACAAATGCCTCCAAACAACAAACAAAACAAACAAAACAAAAAAAAAAGCACATGGCATGCTGAACATTGTGGTTCTTTGCTAAAAGAAAAGCTGGGGCTGCAAAAGGACTCATTCCCTTTCACACTGTCTTTGATTTCATCTTACATCCTGTGATTCCTGCGATACAAAGGAAAATGGCAGTTCAGCCGCAGCCACTGAACACATCCTCTGCAAAGGCCTTGGCTTTGTTTTTGTGTTTTTTGTTGTTATGTTTGTCTTACTGTAGAGTCAGATCCGGTTTACTGAGGGGCAGCTGGGAGGGCTTTTCTGTGTCTGTAGTGTCGTACTATTGATAGTTAATTTTGCTGACAATTTCGTCCTGTGCATTATGAGCAGTGAAAGAAAACACAAGAAGAAAAAGAAGAAAGGGGGGGTATTGAGGTTGCTTGAGCGATGTAAATCCAGAGGGGCATTGTTCACGGTATATTCCAGGGTTGTTATGGCGATGAGGGGCGAAGATGAGGCAGGCTGCATACATGTCAGAAGCATTCTCCGTGCTCTGGAATGCCGCAGCCACCTAAACACCGGGGCCTATGTTTTCAGAGACATCACCATAACAACCATGGAGCTCATTCGCAGAATCCCAGGAACCTCTTTCCATTCAGTAGGGTTTACACTGGGTATAACATTGCCGTACAGACTGCCACCCATTTCAGAGGCAGACAACAAGGAAAATCGAGGCCCTGTGTGCCAAAAATACAAAGTCTCTCACCACAATGTACTGTTCAGGACTATAAGGAGGAGGATATCTTTAAACCTTTGACTACAAGAAAAACATTGCGTCTGATTTGGAGCTGTGCATGAACTGTATGAGTGAAGTTCATTTAAACTGGATTTTCATAGCTTTATAAGACCAAAAACAAAAACATAACAAAAAAGTGTTTGAAAGCAAGTATTTCACCATATCATTCCAGTATGCACTAGTACAACAATTATGCCACCATCAAACCAGAAATAACAACTTAAAAATGTATCATATTTAAACATGACACCCAAACGTGCATCAAAATATTATTATATGATACGAGAATGATAAAGCATCAGAAAGCAAATATTTTGGATTGGAGAAAGAAAGCTTTATACTTGAGGTGTGTTAAGATGTATGTAAGAATGGACAACAGATTAAGTGAAGATGTTAAGTTTAAAAAATGTGGGTTTCAAAATAAAAATAATGAGAATGTCTCTATTCAGGTTAGTCAACGCACTGAAGGATATCAAATACTGAACCTCAACCCATTTCACCACAGGATTTCATGCCGTAGAGATTGACCTAGTAAAGATACGTTATCTGCTTGTGGGGATTAAAGACCTCTGCCGGAAACGTCAGAGTGTCAAATGTATCTACCTTATCTTCTTAATAGAAGAAGGTTATCAGACATCTGAGTCCACAGCAGGGGAAGCAATGATCCTGACTTAACCCCATCCCCTTAAAGGGCAACTAGAACAGTTCCTAAAATGATGGTTCTATGCATCTTAATGTGTTGCTATCAATGATACTATCAATAATTAGATTCTATCATATATGCTTATTTTTCAGCAGCTGGGGACAGAAAAGGGTATTTTGTAAACTTCCATGGACAAACAAAACTACAGACTGAAGTAAGATATATAAATTCATAGAAACACACACACCTGCTTTTATTCCAGGTTAGATATTTTAACATTTGACAAATCGATAAACATGCCACCTTTAACGATGTGCCAAACTTCTAGTGCCTAAAAGCATTTAACAGGCGTGTTTTCTATTAACTATTCAATGTGCCAATGCCTGTGGGTTACCAAAAAAAACTGTGAGCTCCAATTTCAGTCCCTCTAGTTCCATTTGAAAACTCCCATTTATTTACTCTGTAAAATTAGCTATGTTTTGGGTCTATCATGTCACATTTACAGAAAGGAAAATCAAATAAATATGAAGTGAATGAAAGTCATACCTGTATCAATTCTACGTGGACTACTTTCTTTAAGTCAACTTCCACAAAATCTTAGCACATGTATTTTGCTGAATAACCCGGAATATTATAGCGTTCATCACCCCCAGGAGTCATTGGCTTTTCGCCTTCATATAATCTATGAGCACAAGTTGTTTGTGCATCCAGACCTTTGAAACCATAGCGTGAAGATATTTGGTTTGGTGCCTGAAACAACTGGAGGATGAAATACGCGCTAAATACATGTTCTGGACAAACTTGAAACTTCTTGGAAGGGGTGGTCCCAACAAAAAGTAGTGTATGGTATCAATCAACATCTGGTTTTTCTATACTTTAGAATGCCTAATAGAGCAAAAACAAATCACTCTTTTTCATTTAAAATGTAAAAAAATATATGCTATGCTGAGCATGAATTCTAACTTCCCCACAGTTAGTATTGCACTGTTTCACTTCAATGTACATGCCCTTTCCATGATCTTACCCGAGGTTGTTTGATGCAACAAACTCAAATAGCTGAAGAATACTGGATTGAAACACAAGCCTATATATTGTATTTCCAAATGTGGTTCTACAGAGGTGTCTGACCTAAAAACAATAACATAATTTGACATAATATTATCCCTTTCCCTCCTTCATTTCAGTTTGGACAGAACTTGATATTGCAGTGGAAAATGTTTTTGTGAATTGGTTTGCCACAATTTTGGTAGAGGAGTATGCTGTGAAAATAACATGCACAACAATTAATAAACAACACCCACGTACACATGGAATGCACATCCACATATATATATATATACTGTCGACACACAATAATTATGATCATTATGGTCATACAAATCTTTTTAAAATTTTGTAGGTGGCGCAGTGTAGAGAGTTGGGACAGCATTTATATTTAAACGATGCGATCCATCATACAAAAGACAAAAGCAATTACTTGGTGCAGATTGTACTGGAAGAAGAAAGCTACAATTTACCTTGCGAAGATATTTCATTCCAAAAAGCACACACTGTAACACACATTGCTGTGCATTAGCCTGTTCATACAAACCAGTGCAGTTGAGTGGAATGATTCAGGTGATGCATGTGGGATTGTTTACTGGCACAAACCATCTCCTCTGCGCATTAATCTCTGTTGTGGGAAAGGAGAAAAGAAAAACTCCATCTTCGCTGTTTTTCCCGCAGCCGTGGACACAGCAAACCTTCATGTTGTCTTCGAAAACTATAATTATTATCAAGGAGTAAGACTGTAAAACACTAACACTCGGTTGACTTGATAACAATAATGAGCCGATGCGGGGAAGACAAATCCGGTGCTTCTGTAGTTTTTCCACTGTTTGTGGTATCCAGGAAATTATGACATGACAGATCCTGAAACCCTGAATAGCGCATGCCGGGGTTTTGACCTTCAGCACTGTTTAGTCCATATACATTTTAAAGTGTTGATAGTTGCTTATAGGATAGAATCAAAGTGGAAAAATGCCATACATCTCTAACATATTTTTATTTTATTTCTTGGCATATACATTAACATATACATTAATCAAAAAACAAATTTTTTACAAACCACACTAGTTCCCCTTAATACATACTACACTATAAATCACACTGTCCCCTGAAAATCCTCATTCTTCCAATCATAAGTATACTATTCATAAGTGGAAACAACAAAAACATGCACTTAATTAGCATCTTTTCAATTCAATTTTCTTAACCTGAATACCTTTGGTTTCTACCACAGTAAGAACTTAAAGGGTTCACGTCACATTTATGATTACATGGGCCAGGCCCAGCGATCTGGAATAGAGGAATATTGATTTTCCTTATTGTAACCTTCCCCCCACACACAAGTGCAGACACAGGCAGGTCCACTCAGCAAATGCATGCATTATCTTCTTAGCATGTAGTTCCAAGCGCATCAGATATCTGCAATCTGAAACTGCATTTTCACCTAGTCCCAAGGTCTTGAGTAGCCAAGTACCCATCATTCGGAGTCAGGGCTTCACAGCTTGAATACAATAAAGATAACGGAGCTTGATATAATCTTTAATTACCACTACTGACTCAACGATGGGCAGCACAAATGACTTGACAAATGCCTGAAGTAAAGGGGGGGTACTTCTGTTACTCCATTCCCATGTAGCCTATGCACGATGTAGGAAACAGGACCAAAGAAGTGGTTTCTCATTTCTTGTAAGACTTAAAAGGTTCATATCTCAAATAATATTAAACTGTCATCTGAAAATGACCCACGAAGAGTCAGTGCTTTATTTAGAGTACACTACAAACCATAATCTCCACCTGCACTGCAGTCAGGCCCCCACCATAATAAAATAAGCAGGCTTCTCCTTGAAATACTATAATCTGACCGAGTGTGCACTCTAATAGGGATTATATGACCAAGTCAAAACACCAATCATAAAAGGGAATGCAAAAAAGTCACCTAAAACATCTGTATCTGGCTTGGCCATGTATATTAATTAGGCCTGGTGGGGATGGTCAGATTGCACCATTTTGGGAGAGTGCTCTTTTTCACTTGGCCCCGACTACTATCCTCAAAGGCTCCTAACATTGAAGCAGATATGATCAATATAATGAATGGTTAAATGAGACGATAGGCAGAAGGCTCATTTAAAGAACCCAAAATAAATAGTAAAAACATCCCTAATTACCAGAAGAAAAAAAAAATCAACAATTTCAACAATTTTCCATTGATAGTGACAGATTACCACTGCACACCTATGCAGATAAGATTAACTAGTTCTCAGATGAAGGAGGATCACACTGAGGAGGAAATATTTTGATAAAACTCACAGGTGCAACACCACCCTAAACTGAGTTTAACTGAATCCAATGCGGCATCACTGGAGGGTAACAATAATCTAATTGTATGCTAATTAAAAGGCACACAGTATATGTATGACAACACAAAAATGGGGAAAATACTGAATACATTTTTACGTGCCTGAAAAAATATATATAATTTTGTAGATGAAAGGGAAAATAAAGTATCAAATTCCCTGTAGGATTCCAATGATCAAAGCCTTGACTTAATTTTGGTTGCAACTTCCAACATCGGACATTTTTGCACAAAGATGATGCTTCAGGCGTCAACCTTCAGTCGCACCAGTCAGATCAAAAGGAAATGATTGGCTTTTAATATTCCGGAAAATTCATACCATCTTGAAAGAAACTAATTGATTAAGAAGTCATCCGCAAAGTTGGGTCTTCAAAACTACACCAGCTGGTCTGTTTACGAACTTCTTGGGAAGCCTCACACTCACAGTATAGCAACCTAAAATACATCTGCAGCACAAAGCTTTTTAAAAAAGATGAGGGTACTCCCAATAGGGGGCCTGGATTCTATTACAGGTACATGTGACAGTGGGAATATACAAAGAGGGAGATTTAAAGTAATATACACACAGTTAAAAGGATTTCTGAATTAACGAACAATAATATTATTATTATTATTATTAATAATAATAACCAAGGAAAAATTATCTTCTTTTGCATGTTAACATCCATTTTAGAAGTATTAGAATAGACATTTAAATGTATCATTGAATTATTTCTATCATTACTGACTATCCCATAAGAAGGGGATTTATTCCTGGTTCCATTTTTACTTTTATATGTTCATCTTCTTATAGGTTATGAATACGTTTTCTCTACAGAATCTTGCCAATTTACTCAGTGGTTGGTGGTCAAAAGCCTTACCATATTCTTGAATTTTATCCACAAAGCAAGTCTGCACTTGATCAGCTTGCCAGAGGTAGTTTCCAATTCCCATCAGTATGACCATGTAATAGTAATTAATAATGTACTCTTAAAACTTAACTCAAAAGGTTTTGTAGACCATCAGTAAGATCACCAGTTTTCACTATGTTGCATGAGCAATGATGTACAAATTGCCATATTTTCTACCAATTGAAACGATCCATAAACTATTCTCAAAATAGAATCATACACTGTATTTTCTACTCACTCTTAGTTAATTTTACACTTATTAGGACAAAAGTTGGAAATTGTATTTTCTTGCTAATACTGTGCTGAAAAGTGTTTAGTGCGTTTTCACAAATGTAAGTGAACCTGGGCAAGGGCATCTGCAAATAAACAAACAAGCAAATAAATGCATACATACTTAAAGCTATAACAAGTGGAAAAAGGGATCAGTAGAATAATTATCACTAGTGCATATTTAGGAGCACAGAAACACTTTACAGAGCACAGCATTTTATCTCTGCTACAGAACTACAGTGGGGTCTTAAGCCTTTTGTTTTGCTCGCAGACATTTTAATCAATGGTTTTCAGAGATCAGCACATATTCCCAATAAAGCCATCTCGTGGTCTTTGAAGGTGCTGATGGATTGCTCCTGCTGAATAGGATCCGATGTAATGATACTGTAGAGAGGGCCACGGAGACGTGTCCAAGATGCATTCCCAGACGGGCCGTAGTGGGAATGTGCTCTTTTTATTACTGTTACAGGATTCAGCCGCTACACACGATGAAAATGTTAAGATCACAACTGACAGTGCTGAAAGGCCCCATTCAACACAAGCACATCCCTACCGAAGACACCATCACGAACCTACCAGAGTCTCATGAAAGCACATCTTGGAAATGGAGTTGTTATTTCTGTTTACCATTTTGCTGAAGATGACTGCACCCTATGTGTACAAGTGAAAAGACATTTCTTGGCAGTGAACGAAATGTGCAGCTGCGTCTCGGTCTATTATTTTTGACAAATTCAGCTTAGAGTCAGTTTGCTTCGTGTTGCTTTTATGACATTTGACTCAGTCTTATTTCTGTTAAGGGACAGCATAAACATGAAATACTGCTTTCATCGTCACCATTATCAACAGTATCATTATTATTATTGGTCTTGGGCAAAATCAACTATAAAATTAACAAATCACAAAACAATAGGTATAGTTTCCTCTCTCATCAGAGGGATTACATTTGCAGTGAGGGAGGGAGAGGCTGCAGGAAGGCACAGTGCCAGACCGGGGCTTTGCGTTATTCACAGAGTTGTCTTTGTGTCAAGCGGTGTGACAGTGTAGGTATAGCGGTGAACCCTTTAGTTTATACAATGTCATTTCACCTGGATTCCCCCTATGCTACCTACAGCCAACGTCTTCTTGATAGAAACAGGCATACTGAGTTTGTATGGTTTGCAGTCCCATTCTCTCTGTTGAACAAAACTAGGTAGGTGACATGAAACGGATGGACAACCCTTTCATAAAATATTTTTTTCCAGATTACAACTGCTGTATTAAAATATTAACTAAGGAGGAGGAAATGAAAGTTACTAGTAGAGGACTAAGATAAAAACTCACATAGAAATTCACATGAACTCAATGAAATGGTCGTTTATATGGTTATTTGTTTATCTTATTTATCACGGGGCGGAACACTTTGGGACTGGTACACGTCTTGTTACTAGAAAGAAAACAAAATTACAGTGCTAATGAAATGGAGCTAGAAGGCATGAGATAATGCTAAAATGTATCACAAGTGTGTTTCAATGGTGAGAAACAGATTAAGAAAAGCGTGCAGAGGAATATTTTTTGAGAAGCTCACACTACCGACAACACAAATTTATACAGGAGCAAAAGGCAATCTGACATTGGGAATGCAGAGCCAGGGGGGCTTCCCTAAAAAGAATGAGGGGGTGGAAAACTGGCAGTATCTTCCCTGCAGCTTATAAAGACCTAGGGCGCACGAGTCAGAACTACTCTGGAGAAAAAGAAGATGTTCCACTTATTTACTTACTTAATCTCCAAAATTTGCATGGGAAAAATGACCTCCATTGATGGTTTATACCCCTTATGCATACGATTCTGTTCACATCGGAAGGGGAAAGAGGGCGAGACAGCTGCACTGGGGGATTCACAGCTCTGTACTGAATGATTTAATCCACTTCATCACACTGCTGCAGTAACAGCAGGCTTATCTTCCAGGGCCGGCCAGTGCACAGTATATAGATTCCTGCCATGCAGACAACGTTGCCAGCCTCTGTGAGGCGTGCAGGCTGGCCATGCACAGGTCACTTGTTCTGGGGCTGGAAACAAGTGAAGTTTCATAATTCAGCACCATGGACAGCAGCAAGTGCTTAGTCGCAGACATTGTGTATATGTGTGCATGTGCGTGTATGTGTGTGTGTGTGTGTGTGTGTGTGTGTGTGTGTGTGTATGCGTGCGCGTGTGTGTGTGTATGCATCATTACAGTATTAGATTAACCTTCCATTACAAAATATCTTGTAGGAGCTGATTAAAATATACAACATGCTGCACTGGGTGCATTGAAAATTATAGAAAATAACATTTAAAAAAATTGAGAAAACCAAAAGTCATGTAAACGGAGATCTGTAAGCTGTTGAAAACCTCATTTGAAATTAGAGGTTTCCAAGGTGAGGGATACGTGCTTGTGGTCATTATCACCGAGGGCTAGGAGGATTAATTGCTTGCAGACCTCAATGCTGAGTGCAGTGATGGGGGTACAAAATGGTGAGAAAAGCAATCATATAATAAAACTGGTTAGGCTGACAGTTTGTATTCCTGGGTGGTTTCTCAAGTGAAGTGACAGATACACACCTGGAATTAGTTTCTTGGCTTTGCTATTTAATACCAATTTTGAGGTGTACTTGACACACTAGTTCTGGTACTTAATCAAAAAAATATCATTAGGAATTCATCATTCATCAAAAGTAAACATCACTTGATGTTGGTGCCCTTGCACACCTACAGCCTTAGCACAGTCGTCAAAGCAAAGTTTGGCTAAAATTAGCCCAAATATGTCCACCACACTAGTCAATGGAATTCAGAACTAGCAAGATTGGTTAGCCACATTAACTGTGGGATGAAATCAGCTTTTCTTCATGATGATGTATAAAATGGGTGGATATAAAGTGGAATTCAGTTCAGATTTTAGGATATGCCAATTAGCCTTTGTGTGCAGGTAGCTTTAAATTTATGTAAACTCAATGATAGGTCTGAAACGATCAAGAGTCTTACAAAAGAGGTCAGATGTTCCTTACAGAAGGGGACAATTTCTGTAGTCAACCTGTACTGGCAGAGATCCCCAACCTACTGAATAAATAAAGGACTTCAGGTGGAAGCAAACGCTTGCACCCCCACTGATCTTGAGTAGTTTTCTTGCAATCCCAGCTACACACAGTCTCTCAAGGAGGGAAGTGGCTACCGAGAGAATTGATTGTCTAAAACCACTAGAAACATACCAGCTTACTTTTTAATTACTATAATGTTGTGGAATTAAAGAGAACATAAACAGCATAACTGATAGATATGGGGTCAAATGCATTTGAGTTTGTGTTACTGAAATAGTAAATTTGCAAACAAAGATACCTGCAAATACATGATGCATACTAAATCAATTTTAAATACTTTTTCATACACAAGGCATTCATTGATTGATTAGCCTGTGTGTAATTTATGTTTTATCATTATCAATTTGGCACAGCTCTTTATCCAAGGTGACATACATGGAATACAGCTTAAACAATAGCAATATAAACCCAGTAATCATACAGATAGGTTTGTGATACTCTCAAATTTAGTTTGTGCTTTCCGTCTGCAATTAAAGACATAATTAGTATTATGAATTCAATGTGTGCTTCTCAATTAAGAAGATCTGATGATTAATCACCCATTTATCTACAATGTACTGAATCCCCTTTATGCTCATTCAACAATTTTAAAGCAGTAAAGTCCCCCAAAAATATGTTTTTATTTAAAATGAAGAGGCATAGAAATACTTGTTTCTGTTAATAGAAAATTTGAGAAGCTTGAATTATTGCAAAGAAAGCCACCAGTTAAAAAAAATCAGGTAGCACCAACAAAACTGGATCTTTACTGTCCATTTGCTGCTCTCCCTGAAATGTATTCTGCTCAAAAACTTTGCATCATTAATCCAGGTTGATCTAAAATGGTATGTGAACAAAGGAACATTAAATGGTAAAAAACATAAAGGGAAAGAAAAGAAAAGCAGCTGGAAATATGATCTTCAACTATGGAAGAACAATCATTAATTGAATTTAAGCATTTATTTGTATAGCAGGCTGTGTATTTCTCAAGTTTAATAATAATAATAATAATAATAATAATAATAATAATAAGAGTTAAACTAATCCCTGTAGTATGTGGCAGCTATTTCTGAAAGAGCCAAAAGGTAAAGTATAGAGCTAATCACTCCTGTGCCACAATGTACAATTTAATTGCAATCATACTCTAGCTAACATTAACATGAGGGCATTAATCCTACTTAATGGATTTAATGACCTACACTGTGTAGTAATAAGGTATTTATTCAAATACTTTTGTGATATGGGACTCCTGTTGGCCATATTTTTTTCTTTACATATAATCGTACTCGGTCTCTGCTAATTTAGACATGAATACCCAAAGATGCTCAAGATATAACATGTTTAAAAGCTTCTATATCCCTGAAACCATTATGGGTGAAATTACAGAGAGATAATAGTTCTGGCAGAGCTCTGCATTATGTCAAGGTTTTGAGTTAAAAATAAATAAATTAATAAGTCAGACACAAGCAGATAATAGTGTTAAATGATGGCGAACGACTGCAAAAACCATTATGAATGTATTAAAGAGGCAGAAGTGACGAGTCCTAGTTTTATCTAAACCTAATAAAACATCATTCTGCACTAGACCAAATGTCTGCAAAATCAGTCTCTTTTGCATTTAAGAGGTTTCCTTTTCGTGTTCGGCCCCTGTGTATACTGCATAGACTGAAATGTTCCCTCACTGCAGTTCCTTCCTCACGTCAGGGTGCCCGAGATTTAGTATTAGCCTACATATCTTAATGAGATTTACCAATCTATTCTGCTACCGAGTTGTCTTTTCAAGGGTGTCATTCACGTGTTGCGAATTTTATTTAATTCTACTGCTTCAGTGATGCATTTTGTATTAAAAGAAAATAACAATTGCACCCCCTCCCCCCGCCATATTTTGAAAAATACATTTCGAAATACTTTCTCAGACATAGGAGGGGGACTGGTATGCATTGTCATCTGAGGAATACTTTGCCTACATTATGTCAAAGACTAAATACTGAAGAGTTCTACTGAATCCTAAAAAATCTAGCACAAAAGTGGTAAAAGTGCTAAAAGACTGAAACTAAAACTGCCAGTAACCTCCTGCAGAAAAGAACTGAAGGCCCCTTGTCTGTATTCTGAATCAGATTTCCAAGTTTAAATTGAATCCCAGATATGGATATTAGATTAATGATTTTGCAAGAGACTCAGCCTTCAAGAACAAAGCAACCTTTTAGATTACTTACTTTTAGACTCCCTTCCAAATACATTTAAAAAGTAACAATATATATATATATATATAAAGAACTGTGCTCTACCCTGCTCAAATTATGAACACAATACATAAATAGTTGACCTGTTGAAGTAGCAATTATCCATTTTAGTATTTCACAGTGCTGCACTGCAAAGATCATCCATCATTCTGCAGAACACTAGTCTCAATATTCAGCAAGGCGTAAGTTCGATATCGACTAATGAACCCATTAATCAACATGTGCCATGATTTTCTTTCTAACCCTAATACCCAATATTCAGTGACACTTGCAATGTAAATCCTCTTTACATCTGGCATCTTGGTTTGCGCATAATTGCAGGTCTACTTGTACTGACTTAAGCCAACAAAAGCAGTTAACACCCTCCAAAGTAAAACCAAACACTAAAGCACTTTTCGATTGGTGTGAAATGTTTGTAATAACTATATTACAGCACCCAGACTACCAACGTATGGCTAAATTCAAAATGTTTGTTTGAATCAGTGAAATATTCTTCAGAGAGACTGCTGCATCTGAACACATTTCTGCAGATGTTAAAATACTAAAATGGTCTTTAATCAAAATGTAGAAGAGCAAGGAATACAAATGTAGAAACTGAATGTGTAAAACTGTACCATATGTAATTTTCTTCTAGAATTTGTATTGTATCCTCTGGAGGTTTCCCCTCATCTCTCATCCGCTTTGAGAGTTACTGTCTCCAAACACATGGCACTAGTCTTCAAGGGGTATTAGTCACAGATGCTGGTCCTCGCATTGTAACGCCTTCAGAACAGCCCTTAAACTTACACAGTGCTCAGAAAAAAAAGAAAAAAAAGAAAACATTATCAGTAATCCAGCTCGGGATTAACCGTGCCCAAGGATGTATAAACAAGCCCCATTTCTGTGTTGCTTGCCAGGACCAATGTAATCTGCTAAGATTTTGCTCCATAAAGTGGAAATGACAGACAACAGAGAAACTACTTTTATTTGAATTGCATCGACGGAAGAATTCAATTCAATTTTAAACCCCCCCCAAAAACAAGAATCGAGCCTAGACTGAAGCATTGTGTGGACAGCTTTAAATGCAACATCTCTCTTTTAGCTTGTGTACCTCCCCAAAATGTAAAAGTGTACGTAGAAGTATTGTAACAGCAGCTATCATCAGATCATAAAATTCTGTTCCTATACCAGAATCGGTGAAAATGATTTTACACAAATATGTCTTTCACAGGGGTGATTTGTTCAATAAAACGAAGGGTTTCTACATTTTATCCTGATGCATGTGGTGAATATTTGATGTGGGATTAAAAACCTTCTTAGTGTTGTGTATAGACACTGAACCTGCCTGTTTCAGCCCCCTCTCTGGGATGAAGGGATGAATACAGAGATGGTTTGGAGGCCTACAGTCTAGCACTGAATTCTGTCCACCCCATTGCATCACAAAGGTTCATTCATTAAGTGGCAGTGTGAATAGCTGTTTTTGCAACGTGCCAGAAACTTCTGAACGATTTTGGAGAGAGTCCATGAGTTACCTCCCACTTGAGGTTTGGAATGCAAACACTTCTGTCCCAATGAAAAGTGGGTTTGTTTACAGCAAGGCTACTGTTTAAAAAAAAAAAAACACACACATACACAGAGGCAAGAGTGTTTGTGATGGGGAGCAGCTCAAAGTTTCACATGTCATCTGAATCCATTCCAGAGTATGGTACTAAACATCATGGTAGCAGGAGTTGTATAAATTTTTAAAAAATGATAAAATTGCAAAGCTTAAACCCCTTATAAAAGACAGTGAGACAATATTGGTAAAAACGCTTTTCTTCAACGCACTTCTCAAGGGGTGCAAAATTGGTCAGAAATAGATCTATATTGCTTTGCAACATAATTAGCAAAGCTGACAGCAGATACACTTGTTTGTATTTGGTGCAGTATGTTTTTGTAATCAAGGTTAGACATTTCAGTTTTTACAGATACAATTTCCAAGTACTGTTAGTTAATCTCAGTGAATTGGAAGACACCAACATCCTAAAATGACTCCTCTTTGCTTATAAACCTTTCTTGTGGGGTGGGACCAATATCATTTAAAAGGAAGCCTTATCAAGCAAGTTGATCAATGAGCCCCACCGTACCTTGCATAATTAGAGAGCGGATTTATAAACCACAGAAACCTTGCGTCATCTCCCGAGGAAATGACAGCGTTTCCATTTTAATCTGCCCATTGGCCAAACGTGCTCATTAACAGTCCCAGCACGGTCCTGGCCAGCGTAATCACAGGAAGCACTGGGGAAGCATGAATGGAGCACAATATTGATCTATCAGAGAGAGGAAGGGTTACAGTGTTCTGTTTGACTTACTCCACTGTAACACGGTTTGGACAACAGCCCTAAATATTGAACTGCCAACTTACAAAGTAGGGGGATCATTCATAAGTTCCTGTGACTAACTATTTTTTTGGCTTCCCTTCACTCTGTGCGATCTGCAGTTCTTGGAAGCAGGCCTGAAGCATACAAAGCCCTTCCAACAGAAAATGGGGGTAACTTTTCAACAGAGCACTTAACTATTATAGGCCTTATTTGCCAGTATTTCACATCTCAGTTTTGGCATTTTCTATATCTATATCTATATTTCTATTCAATTTAATAATTACCCTGAGGGAGATAACTTCTGGGCTCAGGTCTGTTTAGTTCGATAGCGCTGTGAGAAGAGGTGCTAGCTACAGTAAATTATTATCTAAAGTGGTGTCCTTCAAAGAAGAACTCTACAACTGTAAGGTTAATTACAGGACAACTTTTGAACCATACTGCAACAGCCATATAATATTAAATCTCTACAGTTTTGGAAATGCAAAGCTGAAGACATGAACAGTGATCTGGTGACTGAGGGGTTAAGCCCTGTTATTGAAGCAGAGGGCTACAGGACTATGTTTGCTGGCCTCACTGTCCTGGATATCCACAACTGGCAGGCCTGACTGCTATCCAGGCCGAATCAATGTGGGGAGACACTGTCTGTGCCCGACAGCTGTCTGTGTGCTGTGCTGATATGGCCCCCTTGGTTGGTACTCTATTCCAACAGTGCTGGCTGGCACTCACTGGCAGAGCTGGTTGAATGACCACATCATCACCCTGGGAATAACTTGGAGATAAAATATGTTTTTCTTAAATCAATCTAATGGTTTGTTTGTTTTTGATTGTCCATATTTAAAACACATACAGCCCAGGCACAAGCCAGACTAGTCTTCAAACTAAGGGACGTGACTGCTACAGACATTACAAAGTAGGGGAGATTCGCCATTAACAAAGCAGTGGGTGAAATCACACACTTGATGATAACATTACCAAGAACGCCCCAGCTAGGACACCGATACCAAATGTTAAATCTAGCCTTTAATTCCTTCCTTTTACAATGACCCTCTTAGCTTTAACTGCAACATGTGAGCTTTGTGGAGACCAGGGCTCCATCTCCGGGACCAAAGTTCCCTGCAAATGACTATAACCCTGAAGCTCCATCATAATTTCTCAATGTACCTACATTCCTGCATCTGCTTACCACATCAAAGGACACTGATTTCGATCCAGTATTGTTAGGCAGAAGGCTTGAAACATCTTTATTTTCCAAATATGCAGGGTTACGTAATTTGGCTGCTTTTGATCCATGTTTTTCAATAGCTAAAATGGATAACAAGCCTTAAAGTCAATTTTGTGTGAACTTCACCACTAAACTAAGCCACAGCCCCTCAATAGTGACCTGAAGCAGTTACCCTTGACATTCTGGCTTTTTACACTGGGCGAGAACTAGACATGACCAATTGTACCGATTCTGAGCTAGTAACACTGTCATCTACGGACAAGGTTAAACACTCTTCTACCATGGCAGGAAAAACATGAAAAGCCTAAAGCAGTGTAAGACCTGCAATGGCAGTTAGTTCTGCTCTTCTAATGACAGAAATAACTGCAAAGTAATGCTTGTTTATCATCATTTAAATGTGTAGACCCAGTGCCCTGTCTCTGCAAAAAGAGTCTATACTGCAAGCTGTTAAATACAGGAAGTAAATTACCATCATATTCCTAAATCATATATTAAAACTCTTTCCTTAAAAGTCTTATGCACCCCCACATATCTCAAGAACTACAAGTGAGAAATGTCAGTACTGAGACTATATTATAGACTTACTTTGCTCAAACGCAGTTCTGAAGACAGAAGCCACTGCATTTGTATAAATTTATGTCAATTATGATATTTTTTTTTGCTAAAGCAACACAAGATGAAAGCAAATAAGGAAACTGCCAAGTTAATATATGCTCTTTTTGTTCCCCAATAAGGAAACCATATGACCTCAGGTATATCTTCATAAGGGAAAAAACTACTCTAATAAAAACATTTGAATCTTTTTGTCATTCTCTTGAAATGATCAAGATGATTTCTGAAAGTTACTCTATGCAAATGTGACTGTCTCTTCTATTACAGTATGTTTCTGTATTTCTGTCTGAGCTGCCTCTTAGTGTTTTGATGGCATAATCACTCAGCTGTTTTCCAGCATTTCACTAAACTGAAATAAAAGGCCATTTGCATATAGATTGTCAACCGTTAAAAAAACGTAAAATTTCCCTGGAAAAAGGAAGTGAGAGAGTATCAATTTACTTATGAAACAAATATTGAAAAAATAGATATATAATACATAGGTTTTACAAATTAATATATTTTCCATCAAAACTTTACTTAAATTTTATTCTTTCAAATGTCAAAATCTGTGCTTGTCAATCACAAAGGATTTGGCAGGTGTTTCTTGTTTATCTTGCATCTTTAAAAGTTATAGTTATAGCGTATTGTGCTGTAAGGTTAGTGTTGATCTGTGCTGTATCCTGGACAGTTTGAATAAGAATAGAAAAATCTCAGCAGCACTTCACGATTTCAACCGAATTTTACATAGGCTTGGTGTAATGTCTTTGACCAACTACATTTCAACTTTGGCCTTCATTGTGCACATTGTGTTCTTGATATAAATCCTCTCATTTGGTTTATTTTCTGTATACCTCAGTAACTTTGGTGACAGTCTGACTATTTCTGAATCAATAGTGATTAGGCTATTTCCAAGGACTCCTATAAATAAGGTATTTGTCAAAATTGTTAATTTCCTCAGAAAAGTGCACAGGTTCTTACTCACACACAGACACACACATGTAGACCCACACAAAGATGGTCTTGTGAGGAACAGCCATTTTTAGTTAATACACAGCCAATGTCCTTTTTTGATACCTTAGCCTAAATCACAAATGTGACCCGAACACTTTCTAAGGCTCAGGCTATTAAAAATTAAGTATACGCTGAAGGGTATGTAATTAAACACTATTTAATTGGTTGGCTGCTTCCAATCTGGGCTCTTAAATTAGTTTCCATCTTGCATCTGAATCCAACCATGTAAAATATGACAAAATTAATCAGAATCTGCCACATCTGCAATTATGACCGATTCACAGTGGCCTATTTGTCTCAAACCATTTAGAGGAAAGAAGAGTTTCAAGAATCGAATGGCCAACGGAATACTGTAGATAGCATTTGTTGCATCTTTGCTTTTTAATAAATAAAACCAATCCATCATCATCATCATCATCAAATAAGTACCTTTAATAACATATACAAACACTAACCTTTTTTTCACTGTTTAAAGGTGCAAAGAAAACGTGGGGCCTGTCTACCATATAATATAATAAAACACAAACTTCTAAAGCCCATTACCTAGCTCAATTCCCATATGCTTGGCCCATTTTTTGTTTGTTTTTTGTTTTCAATGAGTCACTGATAACTGGCCAGTCCTTTCAATAGAGGGCTATTCACATTTAGCTGCTCCAACAATTTAGCTGTTCTACTACAGAGCACTGTTGAGCATGAATTAATCTTCCACTGATTAAACAAATTAATTTGCCCATGTATCTCAACAACAGGGTTAGACAAAAACCCTGCAAAGCACCAAGACAAGTCCTAGAAAATAAATGCAGAGTATCCCACTTTAGTATTAATGACTGGTTTCTTTAATTAAATCTTGAAAATGATTCCAAGGGATCAGCTGAGGTAAATTTCTCAATTTCTTAGCAGACACCGTTATCCAGGGTGACTTACAATTGTTACACTGTATCACATTATGTTTATATTTTACCCATTTATAGAGCTGGGAATCTACTGGAGCAATCTAGGTAAAGTATCTTGCTCAAGGGTACAACAGCAGTTGTAGGGATTAAGCCCATGACCCTCCGGATCAGGGTTCAGAGCCCTAACCACTACTTCACACTACTATCAACATGACAGGAATAAAGCTTAATCCATTTCAGATCTACAACCTGGAAGGTCCTGGCAAATTCCATGAATGAAGCAAGAATGTGACTATATGCCTACAAAATCCCTGACTTTGTGCAAGTGTACCTTGAAGAACTGATGCTGTTTTGAAGGCAAAGGGTGGTCACAACAAATATGGATTAGATTTAGATTTTTCTTCTGTTCACTCACTTTGCATTTAGTTAATTGTTAATTATAATCTATTAACATGTCTATTTTTGAAAGTATTCTTACTTTACAAAATTTTTCACACCTGCCTAAAACTTTTGCACAGTACTGTATATAGCAAGGTCTACTATATGAGGTATATTAGTTGTGGTGTCAGAGAAATGTTTTACTAACTTGTATCCAAGCAGCATTTTCTGAAACTGGGAGAAAAAGGAGGAAAAAACTAATTATATAAGATTCAAATTAAGCCTGAACTGACCTTATATGACATTAAGCCAGTAAAACCAAATTCCCTCTTAATGTCTCATCAGCGTAAAAAAAAAAATGTTTAAAAAAATGAGCCATACAGCTCTGGAAAAAATTCCAGACCACTGCATTTTTTTCTTAAATCAGCATCTCTACATGTATGGCAGCCATTCCATTCCATTCATATTTTCATTTGGAATCCGAGAGAAATATTGTCAGTATTTTATAGAATAAAACACAAATGTTAATTTTACCCAAACACATACCTATAAATAGTAAAACCAGAGAAACTGATAATTTTGCAGTGGTCTCTTAATTTTTTCCAGAGCTGTACCTCGCATAGATTTCTAGAAATGAACAGATGTACTGTGACAAATTGGGGAGGGGGATGGTGAGAGAAATCCAAATGGACTCTTTTTACACTATGGAAAAAAGTACTTAATCAGGTATTTTCTTTCCCCCAAAAGCCTACGAGCCTTCAGAATTTCAGGTTTCCTAAATGTGTTGAGAGCAACAGACTGTACACACGTGCCTTTAAAATCTCCTGCTTATTCTGAGCATATTTCTAGAAGTACAAAACACCTGCATTTAACAAATGTCCAGGTGAATTGTAATTCAAATTAATCACAAATGTCATGTTAGAGTACCATGTATTTTTAACAGTCAAATATTTAACCAGCCAAAAGAAAAGAGATCTGGATGAAAAATGACTGGCTATTAAGTAACTATACCTGCTTTAAAATAGGCTAGTTAGTGAATGTGTCCGTGATGCGACACTCAAACACCTATATTTCAAACAACTCCAAACTTTCAGACTGACATTTCAGACTTTAATCAGCCATTGTACTGGCTTCATTTGAAATTGTTCAATACCTTGATCTTTCATTTATGGAACTGTGTTATTATATGTGTTGTAAGGAGACAGTGGCTATGCTTTACACCCGTGGATACCGATGCCGGTAATAATCAACCTCACCTACACAAATGAATGCAATGCACATCCGACGCAGCACAATTCAGCAGCCACAATTAATTTCTCCAAATGTCATGAAGCTCAGACAACGCTTCTCACACAATGTCAAAACATATACAGACATTGCCCGACTTATGTAACGGTTCAGTTTTGCAACTATCTGTGTAAGTCGGTTTTTGCGTGAGTTGGAAACACACTACAAGCACTACTTGGGAGTTATGAATAAAGAGAAGAGAGCGGGGGCAGACACTAATCCCACCCACAACACACTAAAAAGGGGCATTAAACCTGTAACTTCCACCATTCATCACTTTGCATCCCTCCATCCACCTCAAAACACCGCCATTGCAGCAAAACTCCCAGGTTATCCCATACTGTGGGGTGGGGTTCCAATGCCTTGTCCACACAGCCAGACCTTCATTCCCTCAGGCAAGCCAGTTCAAGACAAATCTAAATTGCTGTACAATCCACTCACATTACTGCCCCATTAGGGTACGGCCAAAACTCCTGAATTACTTTTTATGTATATAGCATACAAATCTTGTAACTCGGAAATGTTCACAATGGGGCACATGGGAACCTTTTACTTAAAGTTGAATTTTCGTAGGTCAGACGTTACGTAATCCGGGCAGTGCCTGTATTTAAATCAGAATTTTGTGGCTGTATTCATTAACACTGGGGATCCCAAAGTGCGGCCAAAAGGCCAAATGTGGCCCTTGAGGATGTTTGGTGCAGCCCCCGCAAGGCCAACCCTTAACCACCCGTTTTCTGAACCTTTACTATATTTTCACACTTTCTGAACATTTTCTGTTACAAATTGCACATGTAATTTGGGGGAAAATAATAAAACAACAATCATTAATGTACAGAAAATAAGAAAGGTATGATTTGTGACATATTTAGTTTTCATCATGGTGAGTTTTCTACTGTGGCCCCCCCCATCCCATGCAACTTCTGGAAATTGGCCCTCCATCACCAGAAATTGGGAGCCCATGCATTAACATATATGTTTTGCTACTATATGCCACAAAGAAGCTAACTGTGTTTCTTTGCATTGCAACCGGCCTTTCTTAGTACATCCAGCTCTCAGTATCTTTTCTTTTTCCCCAAAAAGTTTAACAAATGCTCTTTCAAAGTCTTTAGTTGTATTATTTCAGCATGTTTTACCACCATTATAATGAAACAGTTTCCCTGGGGCCTTGTGGGAGAAACCATATACTATTGGAGATTTTCACACACACATCCTTTGGGAGAATCACAACAAACTGAGCTTTCCTGAACTCTGCATAAACGTGAAGGTCTTTAACCGTTTGGCCACTAACTATGATTGTAGGCCTAAGACCCAAGGCTTCAGCAATAAAAGCCATTCAAAAAAATACATAGAGTGAAAAGTATATAATTCCAATCAAGGAAAGTATGCAATACACTGGTATGTCTTATATTCTACTCCATTTTCACCAGGTTGCAAAAGGCAATTTTTAAGAGAATACTTCTTAGCTTCAAAGGAATGTCATACACAGACCCGTCAAGGAAACTAAACATGTCTAGTCTTTGCAATACATGATTCAAATATTGAAAATCCTTAAAGCTACTGATACCCTAAATCTTAAAGTTATAGTTTATCTGATGAGTAAGTCCAGCTCAATGAAATGACCATTGGTGATCCAAGTGGAAATTAAGACATGCCTGGAAATGTTTCTTAACATGAAGTCTCTACCCTCTCATTTGTAACATGTTTTTATTTTCAGTTGCTGGCACTTCACTTATTCATTTCTTAACCAAAATAAGGACCTAAACTGATCGTTGCCAGCCCTGATCTTGGAAGGACAACTGTGTCTGTTGGATTGCATTCCAGTCCCGTTGTCAGCTGACCAATCTCCACCTGTTTAGCAGCTGATAACAAATAACAAGGTTGAAATAAGAACATCATCAGTTCTTATTTAAGAGCTTGTTTAAAAAATAAAGCAGACACAGGAGGGCCCCAGTACCAGGGTTGGGATCCACTCTCAGATATGAACAATGGGTTAAAGGAGGAGGGTGTGGGCAGGGTAAACACACTCCAGTCCATTAATCCCTTTTACACTTTCCCATTCTTCTCTTAAGAAAAAATAGCAGTCATTAAAATGACAGACAGATATCCTTTCCTATTAAGATTCTGATTCATTAAGATTACTTTTTAATCTCATCTAGTTTCTTTTCCTTTAAGTTTTTTTTTTCCCCCTCACTGTTATCTCTTAAGGGCAGTTATGAGATTAAGCTTCCATGAAACACTGGAGTAATTTGATTCGAATGTCCCTCTAAAAACTGCAGCATGACACTCTTCCGTAACCTCCAACTTAATTAAAATGAATATGCCCGCCTCAAGACAAAGTCCGATTCACATCTAAATTGGGCAATGCTGGATCTGTTGTGGCAATGCCGACTCTGCCTTGACAAATATAATGACAACGGCTTTCATTTTACTTTCCCAAACAATGATGGCAGAAAACACTTGATGTTCCAGGGAAACTCAGAATAAAGAGATTAGGCAACGCTGATGTCTGCACCCCAGCTTCCGCTCTGGATTATAACTGCCACACAGACACAAAATAAATACAATTAAAAAATGGCCCCAGTGAAACATGTTTGGTTCCTCCAGAGTTACACAACTCTCAGAAGTCTAGTACTGGTTCCTATTCTCTAATTAGGCATTTCTAAAAAGAAAAGTAAATTTAGAAAATTGTACTTCATCTCCCTGACAAGCAAGAACATTTTATAATCTGCCTTAATAAGGCAATTTGTTTATTTATACCCATATTGCGCACTCAAATATATACCACCTGGCATATTAAATGATATCTGAGGCATAATGGAAAGGCAAAGAAAGAAGGAAGGAAGGAAACCTTGAAACAGCTTAGCCTTTTATGTAAATTGGGTTAGCCTATATATAGGCTATATTTTGATATTAGTTGGTCAATAATGGTAAGAATTCTCCAATGCAGTTTTCTGGCAGGATGAATAATGCAGAAGGATTAGCAGACAGACACAGGCTGGTATGAGTGTCACTCTCTCTTATTTGGTAGTTTGAGATCACCTACTAAATGAGTACATAAGGTGATAACATGAGAGAGAGGGAGCCAACTCCTTAATTTTCACTTCTTCGTTGCTTATGCGTAGGCGGCAGTGATGCAGCTGCAATTACATTGAATGTCCTGCACTGAGGCGTGAGAACATATTTGTTTGCTTTTAGCATGAACTGTCATTTGATCAGTCTATGAAACACATATTTAGAAACTGCACCAATCTGCTACCACCGTGTACGGAAAATGTATGCATTCATGGAACAATCCTAAAGTTTATTATTAGCTATTCGGGGAGTACTAAAACACACTGAGCTTCTAATCGGTTACAGTGCATCAGTCATATATGGATCAGACACCAGAGGGAGCAATGCAATGTGCAATGTGATTGATTTAGTTAGTAACTAAAGCAATAATATTAAAACCACTTTATTTCAAAGATATTGTGAATAAAAATAGTTGTATAGCTAGAACTGCGTTCTACGGTTTTCTTTGTTTCTGTCGTCTACCTTGTTCTAGCATACCAAGCATTTAAAATTAATATTCGTTTTTATGACAAAGTGATGGTAAACATATTTCAGTTCATCAAATATAATGCTCTCGTTTCTAGTAGTAACATAACAACCGTGCAATTGCTACGCGCATCACTGAATTGTAATTGACTGTACGCGCTTCTGAATTTATAATTATTATTTCTATTAAACTTGCCTCGGAAATGTTGTTGATGATGATGATGATGATGATGATGATAGATACAGACAGACAGTCAGATCATCTGTACAGATCAGTACATGCCACACTATAGCCTGATTGGTATATTATCATTGCTGCGCAAAACAAGTCCAATATATGAAATCAAACGTGAAAAAGAACGTAAAGGTGATTTCAATATTTCACAATGTATTTACAAGGTTAAAAATCAGTGTTTTTTCTAGCTGTATTCATATTCCGCTTCAATGTATTTTAATGTCTACATAACAGTTGTTCAATGTGTTTTTTTAATAGATCTGTCTACAAAATATTTAGTCAGGTGCATGCTCACATCCTTGGTTTGAACAATACAGCACCACAGAGATAGACTGATTTTTTTTTTTGTAATAAATACTTAAGTCTTCAAAAATATATTGTTTATGCTATTAATATTATGCTTCGTTTATACTTTTCCCCTTTTTCTTCTTGACTGATGCACCTGTTGGACAGCAGCGCGTTGTCAGTGCCCCCTGACGGCTCAACTCAGCCCTTCCGTCTGCTGTTCAGTAAATCTGATTACTGGATTCAACACCTCCAACCCATTTTCCAGATACCATCCGTCCATACCTCTGTAATTTGTACAAAATCAATCGCATACCTTACAACACACCTGACAATATGTTGGTTGTCGGAAAATGCGCAATTTTTTACACGCAGAGATTGTCATTCAAGTAGCTATCAACGTGATCACGTATTTGTAATACACAGCCATAAATACGACAATACGTCCTGTACAATGCGATGGCAAACCTGGACCTTTAAACACATTGAATCGCCATAGTGTAAATCCGCGCAACAATGTGTGTCACTATCTATATCTTTTCGCAGAAAAGCAAACATTGTACAATTCTTGAAAACACATTGTGAATAATTTATTTAGATTCGCAAGCACATTGAAACCCAGCAATGATTGTGTCTTAGTGCAACAAAGAAGCATTTTTTTTATTAACTCAGTGATACTGGTTTCTTGCAAATGCACCTGTGAATGGAGAGACGGAACAAACACACAAACTAACTAAATAAACTAAAATCGCAGCGTAACAATACACACATAAATAAATACACAGACATCATCAACTTACCGACGCCGATTTTTTCTTCTTCTGTGGGTGTCCACATGATCCTGGTAAAATTCCCAAGAAACCAAAGCGTGATTTACTCGTTTTCATGGAAGAAAATAAAGTGAAAGTTGCATCAATCTCTCGGCTGCTCCCGTTCTCTCTATGTCACCGTCTAAGAATAAATGACTGACAACGGGAAACGACGTGCTGTCTCGGATGATTGTGTTAGTTTGCCTCCCAGTTCGCCCGTGTGTCTTCGCGGCTGCTTTCCCTGATGCATCTACGAGCGCAACGCTGCCGTATCTGCAGATCTCTGCTCCAGCCCGTCACTGCTGCGGCATCTCCGCCTGGATGTGAGCGCAGTTATTTCACCCGCACGCAACGCATCCTTCCCCGCTCCGCCGTCCAAGAGGTCGCGTTGTAGATACTAAATAAATACATTCAGTTTCCCGATGCTTCCAAAATACATACACACACTACGATTTATTATTATTATTATTATTATTATTATTATTATTATTTGTTTAAGTCTGCTGGAAAAATGTCCCAGTGGCAACGGGAGCCGTAGCGAGTGCTGGTTACTCAGAAACCCGCAGCTGCGCCATCTTTCCAGCGCTGTCACATGACGCAGCTTGTCAAACAGCCCATTTGCACCCGGGCCCCCCGGGAGAAACCCATACACTACTGCCCCAGTCACAGCGAGCGCCACCCCGGTGACAGGGCAGGGCTGCTGCGTGTCAGTGTCAACTCATCAAAAGGTTCTGTCAATGCTTCCAAAGTGTTCCTGATAAATTCACAGTTACCATAAAACAAGACAGTGTGCCAATCTCTTTATTAGTAATAGTATTATAATGATGAGTAGTGTTGTTAGAAAATATGATTATTATATTTCTTAGCAGATAATGGCGATTGTTACAATGTATCACATTCTTTTAACATACAATTACCAATTTATACAGCTGGGTTTTTACTGGAGGAATCCAGGTAAAGTATTGCAAATCAAAACACAACAGCATTTAACCTTACTTAAAACAATTAGTCTATTCAAGAGGTAAAGGCAGGTTAATCCAGGAATCAGACTGGGTACAGGGAATTTGAAGGTCAGTGTCACCAAAAGCTAGGGAGCAAAGAATTAAGTTATAATTTGGTATTGGCAAACTGAATTAGTTGAGGCATTCCCCCTCAAAAGAAAAAAAAAAAAAAAAAAAAAAACATCCAAACATTTGATAGGGCATATTTCATTTCTTGCAAAAAATATGTTTCATTTAATATGCCCATCTGCCCCTAAGTTCAAAAAGAAGAAATAAGAAATGAGAGAAAGAAACAAAAACAAAAATGCTGATTGACATCACCACCGTAATCATTACACTACTTTGCCCCCCAGTGGTGGAACCAGTTACCAAGGCACGAGGACTGCACCGTCTCTGACCTCCTTCCAGCACCTCCTGAAATCTCACAAATTATTTTACTTCACCTGTGGTCCAATGTCTGTTTCATGCCCATACTGTTTGCAGAACTAGAGCACTACTTCATACCGCAACTCAACCTATTGTTAGTTCAACTACAATTCTTATAATCCAAGTGTATATGTAATCCTATACCCCTTTACTGTAGATGCTGTCTCTATACTGTGTTTGGCTTTGCTGTGTATAATATTGCATTGCCGTGGTCTACATTTACTTTATTTTTATTTAGTTTATTTTATCAACAATATAATGCAGTGTTTACAATATCTTCTTGGTTATTTCTACGCTTAACTGTATAATTTAGTGGAATGTATTCTGACCTCACTAAAATATATTTCACGTTAAACAGCTGGAAACAACAGATAAATATAGTTTTTTTCTCAACACAGTCTTTAGTTATTAAATCACCTTGAATACAGTTCAACACTATTTATTATTATTATTAATTAGGGGGGAAAATAATGTATACGGGTTGTTCAAGTTCTAACCATAACTCCAAAGATGTGCACTGTCATGTGCTTTACTTGAGATTGCATTACATTTGGACAGAAAATGGGTTGTGTGATGTGCAGTAAAAAATAGCAATTCTTTTCAGAAGGAGCACTCAGTAGCTCCAAGCTAAATTGTATGGTGTATGTGATAAAAGTTAGGGATGATGTCACTGGAAACCTGGGGGTGTAGGGGATTGCAGTCATGAAATAAGCAGCAAATTAAGTGTAATTACTTACTTGCAGGCTTTGGCTCTTTTACAAATGACCCTTGTGCTGCTGGGCTGTAGTGTGATCACCTATCCCTGAAAAGAACATGTAATTTGGGAGATTAATTTTACAGTGGTAAAGAAACGTCCCATGTTTCATTACAGGAGTTGCACTGCTCAGACACCAATTCCCTCCACTTTAGAATAGATACAGCGAACCTTATGGCACAATGTATTTTTGTATTTCACAAAGGTATGGTTGAAGGCACGTACAAGTGTGTGTACACATGCATACGCTTTCAATGCATGCTTAGGCTTTCAACTTCCAGGAGGTGTAGAAATCTACAAAGTACCTTTATGTTCACAAATCTGAATGAAGATGTGCAGTTAGCTTTGTCGTAGTCATGTACTGAAAGGTCAGACAGGGAGCTTTAATACTGGGAGGTTTTTCTCCTCTCTCTTTTTCAGTGGAACTTGATTTCATTTTCAGTCGCTACTGGTTTTGACAAGGCCATATAATTGCTACCCCCACCCCAGGGAGGCACTCCCACTGCAGTACCGTACTCTAATAGATACCCACACAGTGGATTTCATTCTCTGCACCCCACCATTTCTGATAGGCATGCATGCACAAACTGGCACTGCCATTATTAACTTGAATAGTGATTAAGGTTCATTTTTCAGCACGAGTCATTCTCCAGTGTGAACCTCAGAAAAGATTATCATATCACCCATTGGAAACAGGATTCTACTTGAAAAGCAATCCAAAGTCATCATGGCAGTGTCCATCTCCAGACAAAACCTGCAGGACCTCCTCTTCTCATGACTGAACCTTTTGTCCATTGAAATGTTTATCCTGAGTCATCACTTGTGGAGGAGGATGAAACTCCAGCAAAGTTATGATCTGTTCTTGTGTAAACCGAGTGGTCCATTTAAAATAAGGGACTTTATTGAGTGGTAAGTCAAAATACTGGGATGGGATAACAACCATGTATTTTTCCAGGATTCACTTGCAGCTGGAAAAGGAAGAGAGGAAAACAAAGAACAAGTTTCAAATTCTCTCCCATTTTCATAATAACAATGTAAAATAAGTACTGAAAGCATAATTTCCTTTTATTGGTTTTAGGCAATTAAATTCAGAGAACGGTTATGTCAGCATATCTTGCATAAATATCTTACTGGAAAACAGATCTGCCAGTTAATTAAAATAATAGTCATATCAAATGAGAGACTCAGACTGAAGTCTTAAATTAGACCAACCAGGGTTAGCTGGAAAAATTATGAGACTTCTAAGAACTGTGATGGACTCTATAAATGACTTCAAATTAAATTTGTGTCTTTGGTTATCCAACAGATCCTTGTGTAATTTCCTGCCATATATGTAATCACAGGAACTGATTTTATTGCAAAAGGTAAAGACTGGGGGTCAGCTGTGATTCTTACCTGGGCTCCTCCCTACTCTAAGTGATCAGATTTTTATTACAGCTCTATTTATTTGTGCATGTTACTTGATCTCTGTGGATGGACTTATCATAGATCTGACACTGAACTGTATGTTTAAATTGCCAATTAACTTTGTGATCTTATTGGCTGCTATGAAGACAGATTAGATACACTTGTTTTATGTGCATGTGTGGGGGGTTGGGTTCACCCATCCTACACTGAAAACAAGGGTCTCCATCCTTAATTCTGAAGAGCTACAGGGGGTAAGATACTAAGAACTCAATTAGGATGAAAATGCAAACTGAGGACATCAGAAACAAAATTGTAAGCATTGGGGATCTCCAGGACCATGGTTGGACAGAACTGATGTAAAATGTCTGACACAATGTTAAGCTTCAGCTTCAATAAAGCTACCGTATTCCTGTCATTAGATTTGCTTACCGTGTTATGACCGTTATGAAAATCACAGCCCAGTGTTGGTCAAGCCCGTCATTGACAGCTTCCTTGGGTCACATCTCCGCCTTGATTGAGAAGGATGACAGAAAGTGAACCAGGATTCATTAATCCAAAATGACAGAATGTGGCACCAACAAGGAACCTACCAGTTTATTTTTCTCTATATTTTTACCCAACCAGAAAATCCACTTTCTTTGCCACTCATGATGAAATCTTTATTTTGATTTTGTGCCCCACCAAGGACCACAGTAGGAGAGCTACATAACTTGGTTGCATCTTGGGAGACAAAGTCTACAAATCTACCACCAGATGTCACCTCCACATCAATGGGCTTTCAAGAAGAGTTGCCAGGAAAAATACCCTATTGAGGGCATAAAACACCACAGAAGATGACTCAGTAGTGGTATCCTTGAGGGGAGGGGGCACAAAGTCCTGAGAACAGGGGTGTGAATATTTGTAACACTTATGTTTGTGGGAAATTAAAGTTTAGAAAGGTGTTATTTTGGTTGATTCCTTTGAATCATTATTAAACTAGACAATCTCCTGAACTCCAAACTGAATGTCTGAATGGGAAAGAAAGGTGATTTAAACAATTTTGAGCGTGGCAGGGTTGTTGGTGCCAGACGGGCCGGTCTGAGTATTTCACAATCTGCTCAGTTACTGGGATTTTCACGCACAACCATTTCTAGGGTTTACAAAGTATGGTGTGAAAAGGGAAAAACATCCAGTATGCGGCAGTCCTGTGGGCGAAAATGCCTTGTTGATGCTAGAGGTCAGAGGAGAATGGGCCGACTGATTCAAGCTGATAGAAGAGCAACTTTGACTGAAATAACCACTCGTTACAACCGAGGTATGCAGCAAAGCATTTGTGAAGCCACAACACGTACAACCTTGAGGCGGATGGGCTACAACAGCAGAAGACCCCACCGGGTACCACTCATCTCCACTACAAATAGGAAAAAGAGGCTACAATTTGCACAAGCTCACCAAAATTGGACAGTTGAAGACTGGAAAAATGTTGCCTGGTCTGATGAGTCTCGATTTCTGTTGAGACATTCAGATGGTAGAGTCAGAATTTGGCGTAAACAGAATGAGAACATGGATCCATCATGCCTTGTTACCACTGTGCAGGCTGGTGGTGGTGGTGTAATGGTGTGGGGGATGTTTTCTTGGCACACTTTAGGCCCCTTAGTGCCAATTGGGCATCGTTTAAATTCCACGGCCTACCTGAGCATTGTTTCTGACCATGTCCATCCCTTTATGACCACCATGTACCCATCCTCTGTAGGCTACTTCCAGCAGGATAATGCACCATGTCACAAAGGTCGAATCATTTCAAATTGGTTTCTTGAACATGACAATGAGTTCACTGTACTAAACTGGCCCCCACAGTCACCAGATCTCAACCCAATAGAGCATCTTTGGGATGTGGTGGAACGGGAGCTTCGTGCCCTGGATGTGCATCCCACAAATCTCCATCAACTGCAAGATGCTATCCTATCAATATGGGCCAACATTTCTAAAGAATGCTTTCAGCACCTTGTTGAATCAATGCCACGTAGAATTAAGGCAGTTCTGAAGGCGAAAGGGGGTCAAACACAGTATTAGTATGGTGTTCCTAATAATCCTTTAGGTGAGTGTATATAATATGTATATTTTACTCTTTTCACACTACATAAGTAATGCAGTCCTTAAGTACACCCTTTGTCCTTTCATGTCTCTCTTGCTCTTTATTTCTAATCCATTTACAATTGTTGATGAAAATGGATTCTCTTTTTCAGCTCCCAGGCCACCCTGTATGTAAATTCATTGCATCGTGATGGAGAGGAGCAGTCAGTCTACCAGCAGCTTTTAGTTGTAAATGAAAGGCTTGTATAAAGGCACCACAAGCGAGCAAGTCGGCTGCACTGCTAATTTGCTGTTCAGCCCAGATAATATTTATTTTTTCTATTGAATTAACGACGGCTGCTTTCCCCACTATGTGTGATTCTCTGTTGATATTTCCTAAATGACAGAGGGGTGGGATTTAGTTTTGTTTTCATTACTCAAAATATTTACCTTCATAATTTTCATGAGGTACTGCAAGATCTAACGTCAGACTCGGAGATTGTAAGTGTGTAAGGTCTACATATAAGCATTAGATGGTTTGCGAGTTGCCAAAAATGTTTAGTGTTTCAATGCAGGAATTACATCTCTATCACATTATATTCTACAAGTAAAGTACATGTGTTGGCCCCATGAGGTTATAATTCTAGTTTAGCCATTCATCAGAGTATTGATTTTTTTAATTATATGAGAAAAAGGAATTGAAGAGATCTGTGCTTTACTTCTGCTGAAACCCTCAGTTTAAAGCTTTGAGCATCTTCACAGAATGCAAGCAGATTGAAGGCAATTGGAAGACCGATAAAGCAAAGGGTTTTGGCATTGATTTAAAATTAATTCAGAGGTTAAAAATGTGTGTTTTAATCTGTGTGGGTTTCCACTTTTATGTTTTGTTTGTTTGTTTGTCGCCGCCGATGTAAAGCTCGTTAAGAATCACAAAGTGGAACAGGGATATTTAAAGGTTAGGCTTAGGCAGGAAAAAGAAAACACACAACTATATAGCCTACAGGAAGTAGATAGACGTGGGTGTCTCCATCATTGGGTTAGGGAGGGGGTTGCTCAGTATGTTGATCAGACAGGCTGCTGAGTATATAGGAACAGGTGGGGATTGAATCTTTGGGTTCTGGTGTTGTGAGCAGCACAACACCCATGATAGAAAATATCAGCCTTCTCCATAAGCATCTGTGACACATTATTATATATTGATATGTGTTGTGTTGTGTTGAGTCTTGTGCTGTGTTAATATTATCTCTACATTTAAGTTGCTTATTATACTACAGCAGGACCTCTCTCTTGTGACCACACACACACACACACACACACATACACACATACAGCTCTGGAAAAAATTGAGAGACCAGTGCAATTGTTTCTTAAATCAGCATCTCTGCATGTATGGCAGCCATTCCATTCCATTCATATTTTTATTTGGAATTTGGGAGATGTTGTCAGTAGTTTATAGAATAAAACAAAAATGTTAATTTTATCCAAACACATACCTATAAATAGTAAAACCAGAGAAACTGATAATTTTGCAGTGGTCTCTTATTTTTTTGCAGAGCTGTATATGTGATAAATGGAATTCAATGTCTAAAGGGCAAACAGGGGGCACCTCAGAATGTGCCCCCACTATCCTACCCTGCCCTGAAAAGACACCCACTTCCAGGTGGAGAGGATATTTCATTTTCCATGCCACTTAATCCCTGGCCTCTTATCTCAACTCTGCCTACACAGGTGCATTATGGTTCTGAACCAAGTGGTAACATCAACGTGCTGCCAAGGCTGCATACCACGCTCACTTTGTGCAGATTTCAGCATAGAGCTCGAAAAGGTCACAGCCCAGGAACACGAATTCTGATTCATTCCATGAAACCACTGCATAAAGAGTGAAGAGTTACAATTACAAGATTCCTGTTTTAAAAAAAACATGTTGTCTGTTTTTGTCTGACATAAACCAAAATTTCCCTCCCTGTATAATACTGTTTGCCATATTCCAGTATTAGAATGGGCACACCACAGAGTTAATTGCATTTTACGAATACAGATCAACTGTCTTTGCACTACGCCTCCAAGGTGGACATCCTGAGAAATCCTTGTAATCTTTACACCTAATAAACGAGCAGCTATACAGTATTGCAATGTATGATCATAAGAGGAAACCTGGGGATATTGTGGAAACCAAACAAAAAAGCCAAGGATTGCTTCTGGAATCTAAAACGTAGGTTTGCTCCTGAGTCAATTCAATTCCATTATCTCTCCACTCAGCTCTTCAGAAGAGACATTTGTACCAGCACGAAGTTAATCTTGAATAAACAACTGTCTCCGGGCGCGTGCCTGTTTAGTTTAATATCTGGCTTCTGTTTAACTTTGTGGTCAGGATCTGGCTTATGTAGCCAGTATTGTTTTCTGCAAGGGGGAAGCATCTGAATAGTGTCAGGTGGACCTGTGAATGTAATAAACAGATTGTTTGTTAGTTTTCATATGAACCATCACCAGAGTTAAAAACAATCTCCTTGTCCTCTGTAATGCAGAGGGCTTATGCTATTGCCCTGCATATGCTCTTAGAGTGTCTGTCCGTTCTTTTAGTCTTCAAATTCACTTTAATAAACCAAGCAACTCAAGTATAGATACCTTCTTTGTTTGCCCATTTCCCAAAAAAGCAACAGATCTGTTTGTAGCTGTCTAGACATGTTGATTTGAAACTCAATAGATTATTAGAGTGCCCTTAACATCCTTACAAATCTTACAAGAAAATCTGGAGAAATCATGGGAGATTTCTTTGGTTCGACAAAAGTAACTGCAGGACAATGCACTGATCACACATAGTACAAACTCCAATCAGAGTACAGGAGAGTATAAACCACAATACTAGCAAAGACAGGTTTGTAGATGGGATGGGGTGGATGAGGACGATAGCATTCTCAATGTAGGAGTTTTAGTGGATGAGGAAACAAATTGATAAGAACATAAGAAAGCTTACAAATGAGACGAGGCCATTCGACCCATTGTGCTCGTTTGGTGTCCATTAATGACTAATGCCTCGGATCCGCTGGCTTGTCGTGCCGTGTCGTGCGCAGTCGCAGAGCTGTGTGTAAAGCAGGCCGCTGTGATCCGTCCCTCTGTGGGTTTGGTTTGCGTTCGTGTTAAAAACAGACAGAGATCAACAGTACGAGCGACACAGCCTGACGAGAGAGGACTTTGTGTCTGTTTTATTATTTCTGCTTTACATGATTGTAATCAGCGCAATAAATACACGTTTCTGTTCAGACATATTAGGAAGAGCTGAACGTGTAGAGACGACATTATATTCAGACAAGCGTGTTCACATAAGAATACGTTTCCATGTGCAACAGTAACTACATGTTTGCTATGTATTATTATTATCGTCATCATTTGTGCTGGTATATATGTGTTTGAAATGGCACAGCGTGACTCCCTTAACTTATTACTCTTTCTGCAGATTCGTAACTGCAAACGATACTTTTTGCCGTATTATTTATAATGTACTTATCAGACGTCCTTAACCAGGGCAAGTTACAGTTGGAACAAAATACACACGTTTCACATTAATCATCCGGATACAATATAGCAGCTTTAATTGAACTGAAGTGCGCGTCTCAGTCATGGCGTTTATGGACGCATTTATTAAACCAGTCCTTAATGTTTTAGAGGGAAACCCAGATCTGCTGTATTTATTTATTAATTCATTCATTTATCTTGTAAATGGGCGCACGTTAATGAATCGTGTTCCTTCAGGATGACTGTCTCTGGATTGTCCTGCACACACTCAACACACAGCCTGAACACGGCCAGCTGTCATACAATATTAATACCGTCGGCTGCTGATGCGATTATTATCCTTCAGTTTATTGGAACTAGTCAGGCGCTGCACCGGTCTGTGTTAATACACTCGGATATGAACTGTATCAGTCATTGTTTCTGTACGTGGATTTCACTCCATGCTGCTAATAAACTGTAATTTCTTCGTGATCACACACGGCACTTGAGATTATATCTTGCGACACAATGTATCTGATCTCTTCCTTTCTGTCTGCAAGTCCAGTGCACATCTTCCCTTTCAGAAGTGGATATATTTCCTCAGTGGGCGGGACGGGCGCTTACTGCTGTTAGCTACCAGGATGAAATCCTCAGACCCATCATCAGACCTTACGCTGGTGCACTGGGCCCTGGGTTCCTCCTGGTGCAGGACAATGCCTGGCCTCATGTGGCCAGAGTGTGTAGGCAGTTCCTGGATGACGAAGGCGTTGATGCCATTGATTGGCCCTCACGTTCCCCAGACCTGAATCTAATTGTGAACCTTTGGGACGTTGTGTATCGGTGCATCTGACGCAGCCAAGTAGCACCACAGACTGTCCAGGAGCTCACTGATGCACTGATCCAGGTCTGGGAGGAGATCCGCCAGGACACCAACCGCCGTCTCATCAGGAGCATGCCCAGACGTTGTCGGGAGTGCATACAGGCACGTGGAGGCCATACACACTACTGAGTCACGTTATGAGTTGCCGTGATGAAATTCACGCAAGTTGGAACAGCCTGTGATTTCAATTGTTTACTTTGATTTTCGGTATGAGTTTGAATCCAGCCCTCAATCGGTTGGTGATTTTGGTTTCCATTGACCGTTGTTATGTAATTTTGTTCTCAACGAATTACACAATGTACAATAAAGATTTTGATCTTTAATATTTTTCGTTCATCAAGATCCGATGTGTGATTTAAGTGTTCCCTTAATTTTTTTGAGCAGTGTATAATATGTGACTACAATATGTCACATAGTCACCAGGAAGAGATTTACACTGTTTTACTGGTGACACTTTAGAATTGGGTTTGCAACTATAGCTTTATAAATAATTTATAAATTAATCTATTAGTAGAGAATTCAACATTTATAAAGTGTGAACACATGGGAACAGTGTACCATTTGTTAATAAGTCAGTTAGCACCTGGTTAATAGCACTCTTTTCATACGGTTTTAAAATATTCCAAATTATGAAGCATTTATGCATGCAATTTGCAACCCCTGATTTAAAGTGTTATTGTTTTACCTCAGCCATGTGCCTTTGAGATAACACAGCAGGTTTTTTCTGGCAACATGTCAGTAAGTCGCTCCTGTTAAAAGCATTGAATCATTTCTGAGAACAGACTTGTGTTAATAGGAAGAATGCAGAGCAGTGAAATGTTTAATGTAGCAGGAACATTAATAGCAATATGGAAAATTGGTTAGGAAATCTCTCTTGTATATATATACAAAGTTAAAAGACTGCATGCTAGCCACCCTGGAGCAAGGCTTAAGGTGAAATATACAAACTATTGTTGTGGCTGGGTTACATTTAGGTATAAAACATGGCACTGCTAATGCCAAGATTCAGGGGTGGATCCCCATCTGAGGCTTATGTGAGTTGCCCTCCTGTCCAAGAAAGATATCGCTGCTCTTGAGGCAGTTCAGAGGAGAGCAACCAGACTTATTCCAGGTCTGAAGGGAATGTCCTACTGAGAGACTGAGGAACTGAACCTTTTCACCCTGGAACAGAGGAGACTACGTGGGGACTTGATTCAAGTCTTCAAAATCATGAAAGGCATCAACCACATCAAACAAGAGGAGCTTTTCCAGATCAGCAGGGACACATGCACCCGGGGACACAAATGGAAATTGGGCTTCAAGGCATTCAAGACAGAAAACAGGAGACACGTCTTCACACAGAGAGTTGTCACAATCTAGAACCAACTCCCCAGCAATGTGGTTGAAGCTGAAAACTTGGGAACATTTAAAAATAGACTGGATAGGATCCTTGGATCACTTGTGCTCCATTTCCACTGGTGGACGCGTCCGTGTTTTGTGGCCGGTTAGCTATCTGCTGCCAGATGAATCTGTCAGGGTACCGTTGGCTAGCACGTGGAGGTCTTTGCGACCCTCCTGTCCAGCTCTCCTCATGTAACGGCCTGTCTCTTGGTATCTCCTCCATGCTCTTGAGACTGTACTGGGAGACAAAGCAAACCTTCTTGCGATGGCAGGTATGGATGTGCCATCCTGGAGGAGCTGGACTACCTGTGCAACCTGAATGGGCCTCATGGTACCAGTAGTGACAAGGACACTAGCAAAACGCAAAACTAAAGAAGAATCAGTCAGGAAGCATAAGGAGAAAGCAATTGTCTGCCACCACCTGCAAAACCATTGCCTTTTGGGGGGTTGTCTTGTTTTTGCCTCTACAGTGCACCTGTTGTCACCTTCATTTGCACCAAAACAGGTGACATTGATTCAGAATCGCTTAGGCTTCCTAACTGGACAGATTGATATCCCTGAAATTTCATTGACTTGGTGCTATACTGTGATGATTATGTGTTCCCTTAATTTATTTGAGCAGTGTATTATTATTATTATTATTATTATTATTATTATTATTATTATTTAGCATTACAAGGGAAATAGCATTAGCATGAAGAAATACACATTAAAAGGTATAAGAAACGATGAGGATGGTCTACAGTTGTAATCTAAACAGGTGTGTTAATAGACAGACTGTTTATGATATTTCAAAAGGACAGGGAGGAAATATTTCACAGCCTGGGCCATACACACACACACACACACAGAAACACACACAATTCTTGTTTTGGCCTGCTCCTGGCTGACACAAAATGGCTGCATGGCTGCAAAGATTCATGTGTGTTTATAGTCATTCTTCATTAACTTATTCTAAAATAACACGTCAAGTGAAAGCCTGCTCATGCTTGGTCGCTTAATGACGTATTGCGCTAGGGACATTTCAGCTGTACCGTCACCGTATCCTAAGTCTCCCCTCCTGGGTGCCCCAAGGCTAGGACTGTCACGTCACATTGTCCCAGACTGAGTGGTGGTGCGAGCCACCAACGGGAGCCCCATGTCAGGCTGCTCTTGCAGTCTGTCCCCAGGGAGAACAGCACTGGTGCTTTTCTCCACCGTGACCGCTCCTCCAGTGGAGAGACTTGGGGAGCTGCGTTCTCCCTGACACTCGGCACAAGAGAGCAGCAGAAATGGTCATGGTCGGCAGCAACAAGGTATAATCCAGCAGTCAAGTGGATGGGCCTTTTGGTCTTCTCTAATTAGCTTGGGTGATAGTTCTTGGTGTCTAATGAAGGCTGATTTTCTGTCAGGTCCCTTAACTTCTCCTGCAGTGAGTAATTCTCGACAGCACTCAACAATTGCCTGGCTACTGCACAGGCAGGCCTCAGAAAAAATGGACAGGCAGTTAATCACCTGTCCATTAACACAGTGTGGTATAAAACAGCCATTCAGGACTGCATCGTTGCTGGTTTTAAGTACCTGTTTTGGAATGTTTTTGGAGTGTAAGAAAATGTGATTGTCTTTTTGTTTGTTAGTTACATTTTAAAACCATCACAGATCAACATATTGATTCCAGGATACAGTTATGACATGTAGAGTAAAAACTCTTATAAACTATAACCCTTATACTTAAACTCCAACTGGATCTAGGATTAGGATTTGAGGCAGGGTATAATACATGTTAAAATAAGGCTAGGATTTAGATTACATTTTAGGGTAAAGGTGAGAGTTAATCCTAAACATAACTTGTGTCCTCATCTCCTCCCTAGCCTTACCATACTAAGGCTATTTCTGACCCTAACCTTAAGTGTCATCTTAAGTTTAGAGTTAGGATTGGGAGATGATGAGAGTTAATTTACTTTTCCTAAGCATTTGCAAAATGACTTACTGCTGTTATTGATCAGCCAGTTGGTAAGTCTGTGTTTTTATGAACACACAGTGATGTTTATGTAAAAAAAAAAGAAAAAACCCCAAAGGTCATGGGGACAAATTTCCATGAAACTACAAATATACTCTTTCATGTAGCACCAACTTTACTTTTCTTTAAAACACATTTTTTTCATATTCTGAAATATATTTTTGGATGATAAATAAGTATGTGACTTAAGAATGTGATCAACTCAACCTATATCAGTAATGCAGTTTTTAAAGCGCTGCCATCTATTATGTTCTGATTACTATATGTACTTCATTCATCTGTCATAATCAGATTGTATTACTAAAGGAGTAGGTATGGTTTGCATCCCAAACACCAGTCACCTGCAGGAGATCAGTGTGTGAAATCGCCTGGCCATGTTACAAGCTACATGGAGGTCACAATTGAGACACATGCATCTAACTATTGATAAAAATCCTCTAAAAAATAAGTTTAGGTTGTGAAATAAAACATTAGTGATTAAGTTCTCAGGAAATGTAGCCCTAAGTTGTAAGTAAGGGATGCAGTACATCGTTCAGTGCATTTAACCAGCTGTAACTTCGAAATGTTTAGTCAACATTCCTGTACTGCAGCACTTCTCCATAGTAACAGGAAAAGAAAAAAGGACTTGAGTTGCGTAATTAAAGAGATGAATTTTAATTTGATTAAATAATCTAGACACTTTCTCTACAGCAGCACTGCATTGCTACAAAAGGATGCACCACCTAAAATAAATGCTTTTGTTCAGGAGTTTTAAAGAAAGCACTTCAGTTTCATTAGAATATAAATGTCTTTACCATGAAGACTCTTCAGCATCACAACAAAGCAACAAAGATTGTAACCAGTTTGGCATCTATATGACTCATGCTCATTGCTGGCCAACCTTTTGTCCGTAATCTCTTTTGATATAATGGTGTTAATGTTTATGAAAATGAAAGAGCCAGCCAAAGATTGGGAGATACAAGTCTTGTGAACACAGGACAATATCCACAACTATTCAAGGAAGCCTCTATATCCCGGGGGGAACAGTAGGGAGTTTTTGCCTTAACAGTTAAATGAACAATTGGGGAGGGGAGGGGAGGACATAATCTTGTGATTCAGTTAGAGGAGCATTCTGTGTACATATTCAATTCGATTTACAGAGGAATTAATTTTCTGCCACGCTATACAGATTTTTCTCTTCGATGCTTCCCAACGGAAATCTGTCTACTGTCAGCTGCAGTGGAGAAAAAGCAGATATGCACAGTAATTGCAAATGTGCTGCTTGATATTAGTTCTGCTTGAAACATTTCAGGCAAGACAATTCCATTTGAAGAAAGCAATCAGAGGCTTGTATCCATCTATCCACTGTAGCCTACCGGGGGGGAAAACAAAAGTCACTTTAAAACGTGACCACCGGTAGAATCTAATATGGTATGCATCAAGTTTCTATGGAAACTCGGTATGGAAATGAACCTTGTTGACAAATGAGGAGAGGGTAATCTTTTATACAGATCATGTTTCTAGAAACGCCTACAAATAATTCTAAATACATCAAACAAACATTTAGGACATTAGGTAGCCATGGTGATGCAACAGCAAAAGCAACAGTGCTGCACCGAAATGCACCTACCTATTACATGCTACCTGAATGCTACTAAATTAGACTTTTTGTGAGGAAGGTCAGCTGCTATAAAAATACCAAACACCAAGGAAACAAGGAAGCTTAGGACTCAGATGTATAGTTTTGGTTGTTTAACCTTAAGTGCAGAGGTGTAGACTTGAGTCAAGTGACTTAAGTGAGTTAATTCGAGTCAGAATTTATGAGACTTGGGACTTGACTTGAAAAAAGCTGAAATTACTTAGACTTGACTTAGACTTGGCAATCACTAACTTGTGACTTGACTTGACTTGCAGGTGTTTTACTTGGCATGACTTGAAAAGATAAACTCACTTTTCTCATTTTTATGTTGTTTATTATTGTACATTTTGTGTTACATTCATATGGATGTGCGGCAGTCCGCGGATGAATGCGGTGCTAATTGTTTCAGGGCCTGTCATACTATGTGTCCTTGGGCACAGACTCTCACCAAAGACAATAGAGAGCCCAAGTGGTGTCGTCACTTTGTAGGCACTAGCGTATGCAAATTAACTTCTGGTTAATAATGCAAAAATCCCATTCATTTTTCCCCATAGAGATTCAGAAAAAATGCTCAAATAAGGTCTACGTTCAACACAGGCTTAGGCCATCTTATACGTTTTGTTGTGGAAGTTACCCTCTTTCAATACATTCAGCCATTATAGGTCTTGAAGCACAAACTTACCGACAGCAAGGAAAAGCTAACAAAATGCTAACTTTTAGAAGAACATGACTACAGCACAGGCGCATGCCTGTGACGTCTCCTCCACTAGCTAACGCATCCTCATTGTCCGAAGCACAATCACCTAGCTAGCTAAGCGGCAACTTTCTACATTCTAGCACAATCGGGTAGTGTTTATTTCAGTAGTTAGCTATCCAGTTAGCTCTAAACGGAGTCATAAAATGCTAAAGTTGCCTAAAATATGTATTGCCTCTCAGCTCAGCCAGTACCTCACAATGTGTGAAGGACAAAACAGCCTCCTTTTCTGGGCTATGAATAGGAAAACTCTGCCATCACTCTTTAGTGTGGCAGTGAGGGCATTAGCTGTACCAGCAACAAGTCCACCAACTGAGCGGGTTTTCAGCCATTTTCAGCAATGAGTTAATTATTTTTATCTATATAAAATTTCAGTTCAGTTTACAATAAATGCTGCTACAAGCTCCCTGCACTTTATTTTTCAAAATATAATGTTTATATCGGACCCAATTATCAGTTATCGGTCTCCTTGATTACTAATAATCGGTATCAGCCCTGAATAAACCATATCGGGGATCGATACCGATATATATATATACTATCGCACATTATTTCTGTAATATATGGACAATACCAATATTTTTGATAATATAATTATAAAGGAGACTTGAACCTCAAAATTGAAGACTTGAGACTTGACTTGACTTGTAGCTCAATGACTTGGGACTTCCTTGAGACTTGCTTAATTTTGACTTGGGACAAAATAATGACTTGTTGACACCTCTGCTTAGAGTTACCATTCTCATAATATGGTTAAGTTTGTATTTGAGAAAACTAAAATGCAGGAGCACTTTTCCTTGACAGAACCTGTGGGGTGAAGAGTGAAAGAAAGGAGAATGTTCCTATCCAGGGGGGCACAAATGGGATATGCACAATATGCAGTGCATAGGGGCGGGGTGGGGGCGCCATTGTGCCAAAATCATTCTTTGAAAATCTTAGATAAAACGTTATAAATCATCAAAATCTTATTTGTTAAAAAATAATGAAAGGAAACATTTTTATTTAACTTTTGTTTAGCATTTTAAATGAGTTAAAAAATGTATTTTATTATATCAAGTGATTGCATACCAACCGCTCACCCTCCGACGTTACTCGCACTGTGTGTCCGTGTTTTGTGGAGGGTAACTGTCTGTGGCCCGACGAGTCCGTCAGTGCCCATCCGCCCTGTACTGCTCCTTCAGCAGCGAGGTGTGCGCTGCACTGCAGACAGACAGGAAGAGATCAGATTTGGGGGCACCAACATTGATCTTGCATACCCCTCATCAAATGTGCAGTTGCGCCCCTGTTCCTGTCCCAGAGGATTTCAGCTGTGGGAAATACAATTTTGAAGGCCTCATGGGGCTTTAATCAGGCCAAAACTTTTGACTGGTGTCAGGGACCTGGGTTAGTTAAACTGATTGCAGGCGAAAACCTGACAAACGCTAGAGAACACTGGGCACGGTGCCAGGGGACTACAGGAAAACACCATGAGTTGAGTCGCTTTGCATTGAGTCACCTGAAGCAGGGATGAAATTATTTGGTTCAGAAATGCAGTTTTCCATTTTTTTTAAAGTGCAATTAGTCCACTGTCCATATACATTATTTTTATACTGATGCTGATACTCATATAATAGTGTATATATCATAAATAAACAATGTATGTATAATATACTTGTGTTAGAAAAACCATACAAATTGCCTGCTAATAATAATAATAATAATAATAACAATAATAATAATGTACACACACACTATGTGTATAAATACAGTGTGTGGAAGTGTACAATATTATTATTATTAGCAGGCATCTTAATTCACATCAACCTGGTTTTCCTAACATTGTACATGTATATTGTATATTTGAATATATACCGGGGGAAACTAATGTTGGAAATGGTTAAAGGTGACACTTCTGTATTGGCGTGGAAGTCATTTTGAAAATCACACAGCTGCACACTGCACACTGCACACTAACCACCCGTCCACAGGTTCAGCATGGGTGTACATGCAGGTGGCACATAGCAGGAGAGAGATTTCGAGAGAATGTTGCTATATGGACTAGAAGTTTATTGGTGTATGAAAAGCAATAAGGTATTATAATTATCAAACATTAACTATTATTAATAATAATAACGATCTTTGCAATGTATTGCTGAACACCATGACAAGAAATTAACTTGAAAAGACCAGTGCCGCACAGTCAATTGGTATGGAGTGGATGAAAGCAGTTACCGTAACTAGCAAACGTGTGCAGAATGAATTTAAGCTCTTCATTAACAGTGCTCAACATAATAATTGAACAAAACACAGGCTTTGTTTTGGCCTTCTGAAACTCAAATTACATGTGAGAGGGAAAATTAAACCGACCCCCCAAACGTAACAGTTATTATTATTATAACTGATTCATTGTTTGAAATATAGAACCATGTTGATAATAGTAGTCAGAGCTGGCACTATAAAGCATACTAAGCAATTGCTTAGGAGACCGAGACCACCCCCCCGCCTCGCTTTTTCTTGAGATTTTATACTGCACAACACAGCTTTTCAGTTTTTTACTTTTTTATTTATTTTTATATATTTGAGAATATTGTGCGGTACCCGTCTATGGCAGAAATAATAGAAAATAATACTGCTAGAATTCCAAGGAAAACTGTAGACCTGTGTTTTGTCAATTTCTTTTAAATTATGTAATTATTATAGTTGTCAATATGGTTAGGTTGTACTTGTCTTGTCAGGTTTTTTTCTGTTAGCTAATTGCTTTATGGTTGCCACCTTTCCAGATATCAGCTTCTGTGTCCAGGAGCCAATTAGGTAATACCAAAACTAATGTAAATCCCCAAACATGACTGCTTATAAGATTTAGTATCCTGTTACCAATAAATTGTTTATTTATTTATTTTTGTTGTTGTTTCATGTTAAGTATCTGAAAATATATAACTAGTCAGACTTCAAATATCTGGTAAGAAATTGAAGTTAATCAAACCTGGTAAAATCCAAAACTTAAGTTCAGTTTCATATAAGAAATTTCACAACTGGGTATTGAAATGGGCCAACAAAACATCTCCCAACAGCTGCAAAATCAAATGCCAAGTACAACTAGTGAAGTATAGTCGGTAAATGTACTCAAAATTGAGAATTTATTTTAAGTAAATGTGACAAAGAGTAGGTTAAGAATAACATGAGAGAGCAGTTTATAAGCCTGCATCTTTGAGATAATTAGGAGTGAGCCAAATTGAAGAAGATGACTGTAACAATAACATAAAAAAAAGGCTACATCTATTCAAGTTGAGTAGATGTAACCTTTTTTCCAGTAATAATAATATTATGTCTGTGTCTATGAATGGGTAATAAGAGTTCTGGTTATAGCAGCTAAAGAGGCTCCTTACTCAAGGCTGTGTCCCTGGGCAAAATTAAAAAGCTCCACTTCATTCTGCTGGAAAAAACTAATTTGTCAGGACAGTTCAGACCCCCCGCCATTCCAGGATTAAGATTAAAAAGACCGAATGCTGCAGCTATTCCTGCTGCTCAGAGATCGCGGTGCCTGCGTCACTGATCTCGTATAAGGGCACTGGATCAGCCTTTAGTAGCTCTACATCCTGAGTATTGTATCAAAGAACAATGTCTTTCTATACCCCTTCCACAGGAGTTAAAAGAAAATGACAGGCCTAAAGGTAAAAGGCTGAGGTGGCATGGGTACTTAGGTCAATGATATGAGACCAAGCTTGATCAGCCTTAGCCCTCTGCATACAACATAAAGAGGAAATTGTTCAAAACATGCCATAGCATAGACATTCACTTTACCACCCCATTGTAAACCCCACAGTGGATTGTAATCTGTGGTGACAGGTTGGCTTTATAGCAGCACACAATTTGACTGTAAAAGCAGGTTCCACTGCATACATTTACAAAGGAAAAGTCAAAAGAATGCTCTGCTTCTCAGCTCTGGCTTTGCCACAGATTTTTCCCCAAACCAAAGCACATTATATCAGTGAAAAGAAAATGTGTTGCACTGTATTTCTGATCAGCTTGCCTTCCTTGTTATAGCAGTTTAAATAGAACCCAAACTGAATACTTTCAATGTATTTATTCAAATAAATTCCCCAATGTGTGCAACACATACTAAAAACATATATTGAAAGAATTCTATGTATGCATTTGTTTATTTCTACATATATCCCTCTGCCTCAACAAAAATCCTTTTCAAACATTCGGCTACATCCAAAATTCACAAATCTATACCAAAAAGGAAAAAAACATGAACTTCGAAAGTGTAATTTTATAAATAGAACAATCCATTAAAAGTGGTTCAGGGATACACTAAGAAAGAACACCCTAATATTTTGATTCTGCCATACCCCTCCCACTCTTAAATAAATCCAACCTGCATTAGACCAGACCTAGTAGGACTGCAAAGTAGCCATCTTTGACCATTAAAATAGATCAGCAAGACAATGCTATGTACAATCACCTCTCATTTCAAACAACTGCTGACAGAATGGAGCAACCTACCTCTAGGAAGATTAAACTCATGGGACAATAATATAGAAACCAATAACAAAATAACAACAAAGATAAACATTTCAGGATCTGTAGCATCCCAGTCCAGTAGGGCTTGGTTATGGATAGAAGGCATTAAGACACTTCTATTGTTTTACTGCAACTTCCCCTGCTCATAGCAACAACTTAACTGCATTATGTCTGCACTTGTTATCTTATGTAGGCGTACTGTATTTTGTACTGATTGTATTATTGCACATTTGTAATGCTTTAAAATGATTCTGTGGAGAAATAAATAACAAGAATAAATAATAATAATTAAAGACCTTCAACCCAATCGGTGCAGAAGGAAGCTCGGAAGACGGGATGGGATTCTTCAGGAGAAAGCTTGGGTTGCCTTGGATTAAACTGCAAGGAAATGGCTCAATCACATCTCTCCCTGGTGTTCTGGAAGGGATATAAGAGCTAAAAGCTTTGTCAGGCTTCACGTTGATAGAAAAACTGAAATAAGAAGTAAAATACCCAGTCACCATCAGACACATTGGGTGGGTTTCATGCCTTAAGGCACATATGTCTGCTTTTCTTCATCCTATTAAGAGCCTTCTCCAACAGTTTTAATGAAGCTTGTTTGAATGGGCCAAGCGTACATCACAAACAAAGCTGGTCTCCCCCAATATTAATTATTACACTGCAGGACTCCCTTCCCAAACTGCAGAAAAAGAGATGAAGGAAGCCAGCCCAGTTCTTGATTTATACTTCACTCGTGGAAGGAGGGCTTGATCGTGAACACACATCACCCAGGGGTGGCTATTCCATGGCTGATGTCAGTATGCTAAAGATCTTGTTTAACAACAGAGCAGTAACCTTTTCTCACAAGGTTACAGGAGTAGCAGATAATGAAATGCATGTTACCATATTATCAACCTATAACAGCATTTGTAGCAAAACTGAGAGCACTGCAACCTGTTAAATATCTTTAATCCACTGCAATCACAGACAAGATGTTACTGTCAGTCAAATACAGTTAGGTCCATAAATATTTGGACAGTGACACAACTGTCATCATGTTGGCTCTGTACGCCACCACAATGGATTTGTAGACTTTCATCTTTAATTTGAGGGTAGTTACATCCAAATTGGGTGAACGGAATAACACCAATTTTTATATGTGGTCCACCCAATTTTAGGGGCTTCAAATTATTTGGACAAACTAATATAATCATTAATTAAATTGTGAGTTTCAATACTTGGTTGCAAATCCTTTGCAGTCAATGACTGCCTGAAGTCTGGAACCCATAGACATCACCAGATGCTGGGTTTCTTCCCTGGTGAAGCTGTCTTTAGTTCCTGCTTGTTCTTGGCGTGGTTTGTCTTGATGTAACAACATTTCACAGGGTTGTATTTTTATGTCACATAGGGTGAACGATGGGACTGAGTCAGTTACTAAAGCATGGTTTTATAAGTGTAGCAGAGGAAGCATAATAAGATTTTGAGAGTGCATATGAAACAGGCTATGTACAGAGTTATCTAAAAGAAGTAAGCCTAAAAATAGTGCAGTTGCCCAGTATTTTCCACTTAACATGATGTAAAGATCTGCGAAATCAGGACTAAATGCATCAGGGTTCTGCTTATTGCATGAAACTAAGCTATCAGATATGGACACGTTTCTGTCAGCTTCATTGTGTGCTTGGCGTTTTGTCAACGCTATGTTTTAATATGGCAGGGCTTTCATTTGAATTTTTACATTTGGCCTTGCCTGGGGCAAATTAGTTCAAGTAGTGTAGAAGCCTCCTGTCTCTGCATAATTTCCACACTGTGTAAACATTTCACTATTTATTTTTCAGAATAAGCTCTTCATAAGGCAAACAGACACTTGCACAAAACCAGCAAGTGCAGTATATGCAATGAGACATTAAAGAAAAAAGCAGGATATATAATGAACTTGTTTTTTTGTACTGCTCCAATACCGCTTTATATTAAATAATGACTAGGATTTGGTGTTAATGTAGTATAAACAAAGCAAGTCTCACAGCAAGATTGTGTTCCCTTTAGGGTACTTTGGGGCTTTAATAAAATCCCATGGCAGCACTCAACTACACCAAGTGCTTCTAAGATTGAGTGAGATCTTTGTTTTGTAATCCTGTCCACCTTTCACACAAACCCTAAATAATTGTATTTCATACTATCAAAATAGATCTCAAACAGGGGGGCAGAAGATTCCTCTAGGTGAATGTAGGGGAAACAAAGGGAGGAAGTAATACAATACATAGCACAGCAGATTATCAAAAACATTTTTATTGTCCATATATCACCGAAATGTGCGATAGTATAAATATTATATATATATATATATATATATATATATATATATATATATACACTCACCTAAAGGATTATTAGGAACACCTGTTCAATTTCTCATTAATGCAATTATCTAATCAACCAATCACAGGGCAGTTGCTTCAATGCATTTAGGGGTGTGGTCCTGGTCAAGACAATCTCCTGAACTCCAAACTGAATGTCTGAATGGGAAAGAAAGGTGATTTAAGCAATTTTGAGCGTGGCATGCTTGTTGGTGCCAGACGGGCCGGTCTGAGTATTTCACAATCTGCTCAGTTACTGGGATTTTCACGCACAACCATTTCTAGGGTTTACAAAGAATGGTGTGAAAAGGGAAAAACATCCAGTATGCGGCAGTCCTGTGGGCGAAAATGCCTTGTTGATGCTAGAGGTCAGAGGAGAATGGGCCGACTGATTCAAGCTGATAGAAGAGCAACTTTGACTGAAATAACCACTCGTTACAACCGAGGTATGCAGCAAAGCATTTGTGAAGCCACAACACGTACAACCTTGAGGCGGATGGGCTACAACAGCAGAAGACCCCACCGGGTACCACTCATCTCCACTACAAATAGGAGAAAGAGGCTACAATTTGCACAAGCTCACCAAAATTGGACAGTTGAAGACTGGAAAAATGTTGCCTGGTCTGATGAGTCTCGATTTCTGTCAGAATTTGGCGTAAACAGAATGAGAACATGGATCCATCATGCCTTTTTACCACTGTGCAGGCTGGTGGTGGTGGTGTAATGGTGTGGGGGATGTTTTCTTGGCACACTTTAGGCCCCTTAGTGCCAATTGGGCATCGTTTAAATGCCACGGCCTACCTGAGCATTGTTTCTGACCATGTCCATCCCTTTATGACCACCATGTACCCATCCTCTGATGGCTACTTCCAGCAGGATAATGCACCATGTCACAAAGGTCGAATCATTTCAAATTGGTTTCTTGAACATGACAATGAGTTCACTGTACTAAACTGGCCCCCACAGTCACCAGATCTCAACCCAATAGAGCATCTTTGGGATGTGGTGGAACGGGAGCTTCGTGCCCTGGATGTGCATCCCACAAATCTCCATCAACTGCAAGATGCTATCCTATCAATATGGGCCAACATTTCTAAAGAATGCTTTCAGCACCTTGTTGAATCAATGCCACGTAGAATTAAGGCAGTTCTGAAGGCGAAAGGGGGTCAAACACAGTATTAGTATGGTGTTCCTAATAATCCTTTAGGTGAGTGTATATATATATTTAGTAGGTTCCCTATATACATTGGTGAATCATGGGACAAAATCCAAGGAAAGAATATGAATATGGGTTTTCTTTTTGGTCTGAAGCAGAAAATGCGCACTCCTACTACTGAGCCTTACTTCGAATGTAAGTAGAAGAACATCAACCATGTTGCTGGATGTCTTCATGCATCAATGAAATATTGTTACAACAAGTTACAGCGAGGATGCATTAGCTAGTGGAGGAAACGTCACAGGCATGCGCCTGTGCTGTAGTCATGTTCTTCTAAATGTTAGCATTTTGTTAGCTTTTCCTTGCTGTTGGTAAGTTTGTGCTTCAAGACCTATAATGGCTGAATGTATTGAAAGAGGGTAACTTCCACAACAAAACGTATAAGATGGCCTAAGCCTGTATTGAAGGTAGACCTTATTTGAGCATTTTTTCTGAATCTCTAAGGGGAAAAATTAATGGGATTTTTGCATTATTAACCAGAAGTTAATTTCCATACGCTAGTGCCTACAAAGTGACGACACCACTTCGTGAGAGTCTGTGCCCAAAGACACAAAGTGTGACAGGCCCTGAAACAAATAGTGTCGTATTCATCCGCGGGCTGCCGCACATCCATATGAATGTAACATAAAATCTACAATTACATAAAAATGAGAAAAGTGAGTAACCCCTTCTCAAAGTCAAGTCACAAGTCAGTGATTGCCAATTCTAAGTCAAGTATAAGTCATTTCAGCTTTTTTCAAGTCAAGTACCAAGTCTCATAAATAAAAGTCACTTGACTCCAGTCTACACCTCTGGTTCAGCTATCCCAGTAATATTAAAACACCATATGCAGAGGTAATACCTACAATGATATATCATATAGAACATAGTGGGTTACAAGAAATAACACTGACCCCAACATGGGGGATCACAGGATAAGCTAATTTGTACCACACGGCTTTCAAAGTACTACAGCAGGAAAATCATTATATTGAGGGGAGGCTCATTGTAATATAGCAGAAGGCTATACATGAAGGGAATGTTGTGTTGTTTTTCATTCATATCTTTATTTGAGAGACTGCTAATGTTTCTTATCTTATCTGAGTCTGAAGCTCCTGGGAGTCTGGCCTGTACTCGCCATCTCCCCAGAGTCTAGGTCAGTGGAATCAAGCCCTTTCTTTGTGAGACACAACATATTAGCTTTGTTTATAGATTCCATGTCATTGCAGTGCCAGGCTCTGACAGGGAGAGAACGGATGCTTAAAAAGTGAAGACAGAATTGTATTTGGCTCAGGGGTTGGGGGTGGAGGAGTGAGCATCAAGTAGAGGGAAAGCAGGTACTACTTTAGGCACATAATAATATTGAATAGTGGTTTGTGGGGTTTATATACAGTACTGTATAGTCAAAAATTCAAAACACAAACTTTACTGTGTGCTAAGGCTTGTCTGCTAGCATGTACTGTCGTATTATTGTAATGTAACTTTTCCTTTGCATGGTTTTTTGTTTAAACTGTTTCTGTTAAATACTTTTAAGGGATTCATGGCTTTATATCTAAAATTGTGTTGCTTGTTTTTTAGGTTATTTGTTTTGTTTCTTTGTAGTGAAAGGCACTATAAATGGAAGGTGGTTGTTGTGTAGTACTGGAGTTGGGGAAGGGGATAATCCCAGAATCATTCCATTGCCAGTAGGGAATGCCCAATAGGGTTCTTCCCCTTAGTCTTAGTACGGGTACCTACATCTGGAAAGTATTCACAGCGCTTCACTTTTTCCACATTTTGTTATTTTACAGCCTTATTCCAAAATGGATTAAATTCATTATTTTCCTCAAAATTCTACAAACAATACCCCATAACGACAACGTGAAAGAAGTTTGTTTGAAATCTTTGCAAATTTATTAAAAATAAAAAACAACAAAAGCACATGTACATAAGTATTCACAGCCTTTGCCATGACACTCAAAATTGAGCTCAGGTGCATCCTGTTTCCACGGATCATCCTTGAGATGTTTCTACAACTTGATTGCAGTCCACCTGTGGTAAATTCAATTGATTGGACATGATTTGGAAAGGCACACACCTGTCTATATAAGGTCCCACAGTTAACAGTGCATGTCAGAGCACAAACCAAGCCATGAAGTGCAAGGAATTGTCTGTAGACCTCTGAGACAGGATTGTATCGAGGCACAGATCTGGGGAAGGGTATAGAAAAATGTCTGCAGCATTGAAGGTCCCAATGAGCACAGTGGCCTTCATCATCTGTAAATGGAAGAAGTTTGGGACCACCAGGACTCTTCCTAGAGCTGGCCGCCCGGCCAAACTGAGCGATTGGGGGAGAAGGGCCTTAGTCAGGGAGGTGACCAAGAACCCGATGGTCACTCTGACAGAGCTCCACTGTGTCTCTGTGGAGAGAGGAGAACTTTCCAGAAGAACAACCATCTCTGCAGCACTCCACCAATCAGGCCTGTATGGTAGAATGGCCAGACGGAAGCCAATCCTCAATAAAAGGCACATGACAGCACACCTGGAGTTTGCCAAAAGGCACCTGAAGGACTCTCAGACCAGGAGAAACAAAATTCTCTGGTCTGATGAAACAAAGATTGAACTCATGTCTGGAGGAAACCAGGCACCACTCATCACCTGGCCAATACCATCCCTACAGTGAAGCATGGTGGTGGCAGCATCATGCTATGGGGATGTTTTTCAGCGGCAGGAACTGGGAGACTAGTCAGGATCGAGGGAAAGATGAATGCAGCAATGTACAGAGACATCCTTGATGAAAACCTGCTCCAGAGCACTCTGGACCTCAGACTGGGGCGAAGGTTCATCTTGAACCCGATTGAACATCTCTGGAGAGATCTGAAAATGGCTGTGCACCGACGCTCCCCATCCAACCTGATGGAGCTTGAGAGGTCCTGCAAAGAAGAATGGAAGAAACTGCCCAAAAATAGGTGTGCCAAGCTTGTAGCATCATACTCAAAAAGACTTGAGGCTGTAATTGGTGCCAAAGGTGCTTCAAAAAAGTATTGAGCAAAGGCTGTGAATACTTATGTACACATGCGTTTTTTTTTGTTTATTATTTTTAATACATTTGCAAAGATTTCAAACTAACTTCTATCACATTGTCATTATGGGGTATTGTTTGTAGAATTTTGAGGAAAATTATTAATTTAATCCATTTTGAAATAAGGCTGTAACATAACAAAATGTGGAAAAAGTGAAGCGCTGTGAATATTTTCCGGATGCACTGTAAGAGCAGCAGCAAAGAGGTTTGGCAACAGAATCAGCCCTATTGCATTTTTGTCATTTTTGACACAGGGTTCAGCTAGATGAATCATGGGAGCTGGTGTAGAATTAATTCTGAAAGGGCTTGGTTCAACTGCAGGCTGTGCTATCCATTATCTATAGTGTCTTGCTGCCACAGAACAGGTGGTGAAATGAACAACAGTAGCATTAAGGCGTTCAACTCAGTAGTTTTAGATGCACCAAGTCCTTCTTTCCTCTTCTATAAACACCACGGTTTAGCTAGATATAATTACCTATTGAAGTATATCTAGATGCACCACCAAGGTAACCTTTGCTAGTTACGCCCAGTTTTAATTACCAATGGGAAAAACAAACAATTCAAGGACAATAAATGTATTTCCCACTGCTTATTCTTCCCTATTCTTGCTAAAAGACAGCCTTTGAAGACAAGCATAGCATGAGCAGCAAAGATGGAAGCAATCTTCCATCAGAGGCAATTCCCTTCTGAGCTAATGCAAGGGCACCATCTAGGTGACTCTCATGGCTACCGCAGCTTGGATGCAATAAAAACGACAACAGTGCTCTCTTGATTTACAGACACCTTCCTAACAAAAACAGCAGCCATTTAAATAAGCAATTTCATCCAAGGCAATTTGATTCTCCATTTTCCTAAGATGTTTTCAATACCTCTCTCTCTTTCTCACACACATGTCGTACTACTAAGGATTATTTTGGAGCTGTGCAGAGAATAAAGGAGTTGCAAACAAACAAGCTTGTTAGTTTCCCAAAGGACATCTGCTCCCAATACAAAACAAACACCCAAACAGTTCAGCCGCGTGGAGCACAATTCAGTGTTCATTAGTGCTATCCTCGTCTGCAGTTGACACCGAGTTTGCAAACATTTCCTTTCCAAGATTGCTCTACTCGCTTTGTTACTTTATGTCAGCATTACATTGCTAACCACTGAGAAAAACTGATATTAATGGGCAATATATATAATGCAACCATTAATATAATAAACACAAATTAACATAAATAAATACAATAAATCCCAAAAATATTGTGTCAAATAATTGTCCACTCAATCAAGGGGACAACAAAATACTATTATATCATACAGCATACTTTTGGTTGTACCTCACACTTGGCACAAAGTTCATCCTAGTTATGATGAAGTCTTGTCAGATGTTTTTTGTGTGGCTGTTAGCATCTTCTTGACAACATTTTTGCCATGGATCCTAAAATAAGAATGAAACATTCAGAGAGTTACAGTAGTGGAGAGCACATTCATCCACTGAAGGCAACCTAGTCTCTATAGCTCCCAATAGATCTTAAACAGCTCTAGCTGAACTGAACCAGGAGGGGGAGGCTTTTTTGAATAATTGTCCCAAAAGCCTCCCAATTCTGCTGCTGTCCATTGGCCAACCCCCAGCTATGCTGAGGGGACACAAGTCTACATTGCACTAGAAAATTTGGTTCTACTTCCAGGGGACACCATTCTTCATTTTGTAGAGAATGTAGATAGAATATGTATCGGTAGCCAATAATATTATTGACAATTAAATATATGTATAATCATTATTTTCCATTATTAGGCTATAATAATTCATTACAATAATTCACATTATTTTGAAAATAAACGAGTTAATGAAACTAACTGTAAACAGGAAGAAGTTTAAATGCGATTATATGGCTATTCTACCATCATTAACCAAGGCAATGAATAAGCTATTGTTGCGCAGTGTTCTCCTACCATACACTTTACAAAAACAGACACAATCTAAATTTCAACGTGGTAACAGCTGATAAATACATACAAATACAACTCCTCCAATCAGTGTCGGTTCAACATTAGCCTAATATAACACAAAAATATTATCATCAATATTTAATCGTTCAAGGAGGAAGTTTCTGTCAAACTAATTCTGTAACAAATCACCTTGTTGCATTAAAATTAGAAGACCTTTTCATAATTATAGACAGGCCTCTACTACGTATTAGCACAAATATATTTACCCACTCTAAAAATGTATTCATAGTCTCCTAGAACTGGCAGTGAACCACATGGTCCTGGCTTATTTTCTCCGCCATTTTAATTAATGTCTTCTTGCGGCGAGGTCACTTGACTTTTCTCAAAACTTTGATTGGTTAGTTTTTTTTCTTCGTTTGTACAAAATCAAAATACAGATGATAATCTTGAAAGCAACAAAAGTACTCGAAAATGTGGAATTCACGTTATTTCTACAACCAACCTTTTTACATTCAGGTCTGGTGCTGCGACTCTCGTCTCAATACTGAGCCTGCAGTTGAGATTCAATTTTTTAATATTTTTTTTGGTGCTACTGGCTCCCTTCAGGCGGACAAATCTTTTGGAATGAACAATGTGAAGTTTAAAAATGATTTATTCAACAGGGTTAAATAGATAAGGTCAAGAAAATCTGAATGGTGACTTACTGGATCTGTATCTGGGATACATCAGTCTCCCCCTCTTGACAAGACATAGTTACTGTTCCAGTTGCTCTTTCTACAATGCACTTTCTTGCAGTTTGCTCCTTTCCTTTGAAAATAGTCTGCCTCGGTTTCTATATTAAAATGGAGAGATGCATGGCATTTTCTAATTAAATTCAATCCGCTGTGCCTGCACCCATACAAAGATGTACCAAATGGATTAATTTACAGCATTGCAAATCTGTATGACATACTACCTAAACAAGTTATTTGTATGCTTTGCTGCAATGATCCTCTTTGAGCCTCTAACTCCCTCTGTAATTGGACTTTGATGTGTTCCTTAAAGATCACTTTCATGGTTTGTTATTAAGAATGCCTCAGTGTCAATGTATTGTTGCAGTATTAAAACCCTTTCTCCCTTTTCTTTAAGGGCGCAAACCTGTTTGATACTCACCCACCCACTGCTCAACTTGTACAGGATGCCAATCGATGACACTGCTCCTCTGGCAACAAAAAGCTTCAGAGTCTCCACTGGGCCAACAACTGGACAGGTGAGTTGATTATTACAGCAGTCTAAACTACTAACATTGGGATTCTACATACATTGACACTACCTATACTGTATCCAGGTTTGGGATTTTGTGTGCACAAATATACTAACCGTACACCAGGTCTCAACAACAGTAAAGTATACCTGGCATGCAGGTACAGACTAATAGTCTCATATATGTTACAAACCTAGATGGTAAAGGATTCCCTTCAAAAGATCCTATTAATTCAGTGAATATGGAAGACTTTATGATAAAAAAAAATGCTATGGTTTGGTTTGGCTTTTAATTTTCCATAATAGTGCCCAACTGATACACCAGAGGAATTCTAATACATAGATAATGCCTGCTATAGGACATGTAACCCAGTGGCACTGAAACCCCAAAAGTGAGCAGAATTCCATTCAGTTGATCCAGAACTTGTGCTTGCATTATAATTTAAAGCATTCTAAAATGTGTACTATTTCCAGTAGGTGAAAGATCTAAAATGTGTGGTTTGTGGATTTGGTTGGCAATGCTCTCAAATAAATATATAACCCATAAAATCTTCTATGTGCGCTCAGCATGAGCTGCAGCAAATTGATTATTCAGGAGTCGTCTGCTTGTCAAACAGATTGATGTATAGAATGAAATAAAAATCAACAGCACAGAAGCTTTAAATCTTGAGGCAACCCTGCAGCGTGCAGCCAGGAATGCTATATGTTCACATGCATTCTATTAATACCCATAAAGAACAGAACAACAACTCTTGAGAATCATTTTATTCACTTTATAGTAAAAATATTTTAGATACATACATTCTGTACAAGGCCTTTTTAAAGATCTTTACAGATGTGGCTCTTTTTAATTACAATTAAATGCACACCATTAAAAATAAAACCATACACTGAAATGAAAAAACAAAAATTGAAACTACAAAAAAAAAAAAACAATCACTAAATAAAAGGTATTTCAGATTCAATCCCCCTACCCTTTGAGGGAACTACTCACTGGAGCAGTAGATGGAGAAGTAATTCTAATGGGAGTCCTATGAATTAATTAGGCATTACCTCCAAAAGTTTTGGATATGTAACTAAAGGTTATTTTCCAAAAACACAACTTTTTTCGTCCATATTTATCTATGACCTGTGTCCACCAGTGTTGCCACCCAATGCTGACCTCTCCTGGCACCATTTACCCCGAGTGTAATTTAATATTTATTATCACCTATGCTTTCCAGAAATAAAGCCAAGAAAATAAAAACTTTAGTTACAAATTCAAGAAAGCAGTAAATCACCTCATAATTAGATTTTTGAGTGTCAATTTGTGCATCCATCTGCAATGCACTACATGGATACATTACATGGAAAAAAAAAAATAGTACAAATAAATGCTTATGCAGTCTGTAACAAAGCCACTGCTGAAGCTATGCTCAAGAAAAGTGTCTTTATATATAAAACAGTTTTTATTTGATCAAAAGTAGGTCTCACCCCTTTTGTACTCCAAAGCACATAACCACATTGCTGACAAGAAGGACATCCTGATCAAATCTCTTTAATGTACTACCCCATCTACAGGGCAGCAGGCATTGTAAGACAAAACCGAATTCTTAAATCAGAGCAGTTCAAAGAGGTACCAAAAAGGTTAAGATAAAAATGTAACTTTCCTTTAATACAGCTTGCATTAGTTAAACCTGCAGAACACAATGGCAGTGGTCCATTCATTGTGCACCTTTTTCGCAGTGTAAGACGACTGCTCCTCATTTTTGGTTTTAATATTCCCATCTTTGCGAACACCAAACATTGACCCGATGACAAGAAATTAATCGTGACCATTTGTCATCAATTGGGAAGCAGATTAGAAACAAAGAAAATGATGATTATCAGTAAGCAAGCATCACTGTTGGAAAGTAATTTCAAAAATCATATTTCTGGAAAGCACAAGGCGTAATAATTGTCTGAATAGTGGCCTTAATTCTCCAGAAAAGCAGCAAGAGCTCACTGGAGAAGGAATACAGCTGTGGAATTCAGTGTCCAAATACCCGATTTCTCTGTTGGAATCAATTCAAGTCTCTACACAGACCAATTACAAAGATCCCCAGCAGATTTTGTTAATGGTAAGATCCTGACTGTAACTCGTCTATAGGGGGGGAGTGACTCATATCAGTCAATAGCTGTGCCAAATCAGCTTAGCCGTGAACTTACATTTTGTGGTGTGGCACAGGTGAATGCAAAAAAGGGATATACATTTCAAACAAATCTGTTGCAGCAAAAGTGGAAACCACAATCATTTAACAAAAAAAAAGGAATATATATTTCTTTATAGAATACATTGTTTTATGCACATAAAAAGCCTGAGAAACATCAACCAAATCTATGATCCTTTTTAGCAGTGCCAAAACTAGTTGGACTTCACAGCTGAAATCCTGCATCTCCTCAAAACCTGAGGTGGAAGCAGGTCGTAGCTAAAGACTGCAGCCTCCCTACAGGCCCACACAGGGGGTAAGGTGCTTAAATGTGTCTCGTCTTCCCTTACAGATCACAGATCAGTGCTGCGTTTGATGTTCATTTCAAACAGAGGCAGGAAGGGAATTGGGGTCAGCTAGTCTGACAATCTGTCAGGTTTGCATCGTGTGTCAGGCCGAGATGCACCAACAGCACTTCTCCACCGCGCCGGTCAAATCAGTAGCCAGGAGGTTAGACAGCAGTAGAGGGAGAGCACAGTCACTGTATCCCTACACAAGCCAGGCAGAGATTTTTACAGTCTTAGCAGAAATACAGAAATATTGTATTTGTACTATGTTTAGTTTTAAAAAAAGAAGGTAACTTCAGCTACCTCTAATTATAAACAGAATAAAAAATAAAAAAAGACAGTGAGGAGGAGCACAACATATTTCAAAACAGTTCTTGAGAAATAAGAACCGACCAAGAAATCCTGAAAACAGTGGAAAATGAAACGAACCTAAAAAGTGTTTTGCTTTTTCGTTCATCACAAGGACTCAAGTTTTTCAAGCATCATTGCCACACATGACGTCATATAAAACTAGGTCTCTTTTTAAGAAACACTATTATACAAATATGCTGCTTTATTTTGTTTTGTTCTCCCCTATCTGCATGGGGAACAGCCTGCTTTGGCCTCATCCCCTTACCCTTGTTCACCTTTTACGGGTCCTTTGCTTTGGGAGACTCCCCAAGTCTGTTTGGAAACTATCTGTTCCAACATCTGTGACATATCAGACTAACCTGTCATGTCTCCAATTTTAGTTTTTCTTTTTTTTACTTTATTTCCTGACCACGCTCACATCCGTGCTTGATCTCTCTCTCGCCCTAGTTCACAGACATTTCTCAGGAGTCTGAACTTTGTATCCGTCAGCTACTGTCCCCCTGGTTTCTTCATTCATTCAGCGATAAGATGATGTCATCTTCCAAGTCCGAGTTATCCGAGCTGTCCGCTGCCAAGAGAACAAGGGGGGGGGGAGTATTTAAGTATTGAAGACAAAACAAAACAAAATAATATATTAAAAAACAAAACAAATCTGTGTACCAGTGTTTTTCCATTGCCTGTGGAAAACTTTTTATATTGGAAGCCTATTTGTCATTCCTATACAGTTCCCTTATAAACTGCAAAACAAAACAAAAAATCTTCTGTGATGTCACAACACAGCCTGTAAACCTGGAACAGACCAAGGGCAGATATTTAACTTGAAGTCAGTGTAGGAATTATTTGCTGAAGTTTTGGTCAATAGGGTTTAAGTTACAAGTTTGTCTGGCAGATTAGCAATTAAGCAATGTCAATCTCTGGCCCAAGAGATTGACCGAGAGAGTAGCCAATCCATGTGCTTCAAAATAAGGAAGGAAACTTGGACTGGAGTAACTGTGTAAAACCATAAAAATAAGCTTTCCAAGTAACACTGTTCAGTAAGCCTGGTACTCACAGTTTTCCAGGATCAGCTCCACGTCGTCCTCATTGTCGTCCGAGTCATCGTCATCATCATCGTCGTCATCGTCGTCCCCGTCCTCCCCCAGCAACCGCGCGACCTCCTCGTCGTCGGAGGGGGAAAAATCGTGCTCTCCGTCCTCCTCCTCTTCCCCGGCGTTCTCGTTCTCCAGCTCCGCCAGCAGGGGGTCCGTGTCCATATCATCCAGGTCGTCATCGGAGTCGTCGTCGTCGTCATCGTCGTCCTCCTGATCCTCGTCCTCCTGTGACACAGAGCGTTAGAGCTGCTGCCACGTGCCCCGGGAGAGGGACGCCACACTCCCTACACCACCATCTGACTGCTGGCCTCATGCTCACAGCAGGAAATGATCGTGTTAGGAAACCAGTATGCGATCTGTGCCATGCCAAACTGTGGCAGTGTGGGCATCCTGGTGAATAAGTCATGACCGTGATGATTGATTTAAAGTGGTGATGTCTGGCTACAGTGATAAATAGTTGGGTTGTGTTTAGGTGCAAATTAAAACAAAACTCAAAAATCAACAATGACACAAAAGGTCCAAAGCAGGAACTGTAAAAGTATTAACAAAAATACTTCAAAATTGAAATCCAGCCATGACAATCGTAAAATTGTATAATTTGCCATTAATGATTTGAAAAACAAAGCCTCTCGTTCTCATTTCTGCATTTCAAACTGAGGGAGATTTAGTGCACCTCATCAGAAGTGGAGATGTCAATAGAGACTGAATTCTATGAGTAGGAGATGGAAAAGATTAAAGAAACAGATTTTCAACAGTAACAAACAAATTAGGTTCTCAGCTCCACTGCATCACTACAGAATGGGCCAAAGTATGCAATTGCTAGTATGTATTGCTAAATTGCTTGCCTGATCATCTTCGTCTTCCTCTTCCTCCGCCAGTCGCTGCCGCCCCACTTCATACAGCCGGCACACGGTGTCCATGTTCATGGAGTCTTGGTTCTGTGAGATAAACATAATCAAGAAACAAACCCCCCCCCCCAAACAAGACATCTTAGGTTTGTTACGCACATCATTGAAAACTTAATAGCATGCCAAAACACTGTACCAAGTTTGGTGGACAAAAGGTTTAAAATTGTTGACACTAAAATATTTAGCAAATACATCCAACCCCCAGAATAAGGCACTATTTATCACTGTATATGAATTCACTCTTGGGTAATTAAGTTATTTAACAGTTCTTCAGTTTGTCAAAATAGAGATACAATTGTTTATATATATATATATATATATATATATAAAATATATATATTAGTAACAGAAGTATGTTTACCTCAATAACAGCCAGATAGCAATCTTTGGTGTCTGTGCACAGGTCAAAAATATTTCTTTTCACATCGATTGTAGCTGAAAAAAAGTTACAAACAGAGTCCATTATTCATGCAGAAATTCAACATTCAACATGGAAGTCAAAACACTAACAAATCACCTGGAAGGCAGTTAGAAAACAGTCTGAGTGTAGGTTTTTACTCCAGGCAGTTATTATAAACACTTTACTGAAATGAAGAGAGGGATTGGTTTTATATTATAGACTCACACAAAATAAATAATAAATGTAGCTCATATGCCGACTATTTATGCAACACTGAAGGTAATTTGTATTTTCCTAACCATAGTCCCCTGGGTTGGGGCTGTTCTGTACCAACAATGTGATGCAAGAATCAGGATTAAGCGTGACAGGTCATGTTGTGGGCGGTTACCTATAGGCTTGTAGTCTGTAGCATCAAACGTCCTGAAGGAGGACCCAAAGGGACTTTTCATCTGTTGCTCCATCATGTCATCCTCATCATCTGCCTGCAGCATCGCTGAGTTCAAAAGTATAGTAAATAAATTATGAGCAATAGAGCATCTCTTTTTTCTTTTCTCATTTTCCTTTTTTCTTTCTATGCCCCAGAACATACTGAATACAAATTACATTCCACTGCTTTCATTCACACCAGATGCAGTATTTGGAAGTTTTGATACTTCATGCCGTTGAAAATGAAGAGGGGAGGGGGGGGGGGGGGGGGGGGAGGAAACAAAACAAAACAAAAAAAGCTCTGTCCTTAAGTGAACCCAGCTGGCAGCCATTTCTCTCGCATGTCATTCTCTAATCCTTGTTCTCATTTCCTCCTAGCACCTTTAAGCAAGATTTCCACATGCAAATGATTCAAATTTGGAAATGTCTTTGAAGCATCCTGCATCAGAGTTGTCAGCTTGCAAAAAGTCTGTGGTACAAAACACAGAATAGAACACCTAAAGTTATTCCTCCTGAAAAGACTCGTCTGAAACTCACCCCCATAGATAACTGTGCCAGTGTTATTGAAAACAATCCTGCACTGGTCTAGTGCAGGGACCGTGTGGAGCAGGTGGTAGGTTCTTAGGTCCCACTGAGAAACCAGTTAAGGAGAATCACAGCAGTGCAGAGAAGTGGTTAGGGCTCTGGACTCTGGAGTTATCTTTAAAATGACAGCAGGTGCAAAGTGAATGAAAAGGATACGATTTCAGTGTTTACAATGACCTCCAGCCCGTTGGGATGGAACACGCCACTGATGTTCATGTTGAACTTGTCGAACTTGTGGATGGCCTGCGAAGAGCGCACGTCCCACATCACCCCGTCATTCAACACCAGGTCATCCGTGGGATTGAAAGTAGCACAGTTCCTCTTGTAGTTGTTAGCGAGGTCTGGGTTGTACAATGTGAGGATTTTCTGGCCAGTCTGGATGTCATAGATCTGAAAAGGAGTTAATAATATCATGAGATGGAGAGACACAAAAAAACAACTTTTCAACAGTTTAAACCACAGCAGTGGGTTATCTGGACGGGATACTGTAGTCATTTTGCTTTAGGAAGCAAAGAGAAAATAATAAAAAAAAAAAAAAAAAAATCCTATTAACTCCCATTATATAATGAGACAATAAATCTCACATATATTGGAAAAAAGGTTTTTAGGACATTTATGAGAGGAAACAATTGTTCTTAACTAAACTAATAATTATAATAGCACAGTGCAGGGAGCAATATGTTTATTTAATCCAAAATAAAACTGTATAGTGTTTTTCCTCAGGAGAAACTTGGGTGGGAGTAAGTCACAGCAGCATCACTTGCACTTTGTCTCAGCCATTTTGTGCTCGAGGGTGCTGTTATTTCTAACAAATCCAAAAGCAGCAGAAATTAGGAGAAAACTTACTGCTCAGATGCATAAAGCAACAGGATATAAGGTGATTGTATATGTATTAAAACTAGCTATATTACAACTACTTCCTCCAATACATTTTCTTCCAGATTCCCTACAAAATATAACTTGCAAAATGTATCAAGAGGAGCATGTAAATCAAGATCAACCTGTAATGTTCACACATATACACACCCACACATTTATTTTAATTAAAAAAAAAACAGAAAAATGAAAAAATCATGTTCAGTAACATTCACTAATTCACTAAAAATGTAAGCCCTTGAATGAGAAAGCAGTGTAAATAATTCATAAGATGGCAGGCACAAAGTTGTGATGTATTGGAGAAACAAATGAGTACCGTCAGAAATGCATGAAACAAAACGTTTAATTTATGGGGCTGAACATCTGAGAAGCAAGACTTACATGAGCAATATCTTCCTTTGTACCAATGACTCGGTCTTGAGAAAGTTTACTGAATTCAACATAATGATCATCCAAGAAGGAATGCCTGCAAAAGTAAAAGGTTTGATTTTGATTCACTTTCACAGTGTCTGTAATAATGGATAGTCATTTTAAAGTAAACCAAAAGAAACTGGGGGGGAAGGGGTGAAATCAACCAAATATTGCAAACAAAATTAGACTTGAGCAACTGATGATCTCAAACCTTCCGAAAGAAAGTAAGATTGTTGTTTTCATTGCTTCAAAAGTAGATTTGGTCCCAGTGAGGACGTTTTTTTTTCATTAATCATCAACAGAGATATTGAAGTTCTGTCAAAAACATTCTTACTTCTGAAAGTCCTTACAAGAATATATCCGACATGGAATCGACTAAAACTTGTACAGGCCCTGAAAGAGTTCAAGTGAAGTACTTACTTCATGTCAAAGACTGACTTCATACCCCAGAGAGCGGAGAGAGGGTAACTCCAAGAGGCTGATGTTAACAACAAAGAGCCATCCTAATGGGACAAGGAAGAAAGTGTGGGGGGAAGCATTCTCTTGAAGTTAAGAAACAAAACATTTCATTGAGCCACAGAAGAAAAGGAACACTCCTCTTGAACACTTTAATAATATAGTGTGGCTTTCTTACAGCTATGCTTGCATTTTGTATGCCCATTCAGGAAACAAATCATGGTCCACAATGTGTAGTAACACAGAAAATACATGCTGATCTGTACATCAATGCTGACATTGCACATACGGTGTGTCCTTAGGCTAATTCAGACCACAAAGTCTATTTGTGGCTGGTTTAGGGATTCCCTTAAAGTTTTCCTTAGCTTAGCCCTGCACTACGAATAATGGCTTACCCTGGAGGGCTCGAGGTGGGTGATGGCAGAGCTGTGGCAGCTGTAGCTGGCCTCCTCTTGCCCGTTGAAGACATTGTAGAGCTTCAGCTGCCCAGTGCAGGTCCCTAGCATCAGGAACCGCTCCCGGGCCGAGAAAGCGCAGCACATGAAGCCGCTCTCATCCTCATCTGCCTCCCGGAACACCGAGATTGGCCGGAACCTGCCGGGACGGGACAGGATAAGAGCCGTTCAGAGCACAGCAAGGCTAATTACAGCAACACCAAAAATAATAACACAACAATAAACTGTGCTGATGCCTACAATCACATTAAGGCCTGGTTTGGTATTTGGAACACCCCCCCCAAAAGAAACAAATTAAAAGTGCAGTATTAAATCTTATTCAAAGATCACATCAATATAAATACTGTTTTATTGGGAAAGTATTTTACATTACAATAAAAACCATCAAAAAAAAAATGTAATACTTATGATTAAAAATTTTTTTTTTTTAAACAATTCTTAAAATCACTTAAAATTCTTAAAATCTTAGTGATTAATAGAATGCATAAACTCAAATAAACAAGTGCACTAAACAATAAAACAAAGTAGTGATTAAAGCAAAAAACAAAAAAACAATAAAAATAAAAAACAAACCAAAACAGTCCGATGCATTTAAAATCAAAATCCTAACGGCCAATGTATTTGACAAAAGAAAAAAACAGAACAAAACTAACCAAGAAACCCAAACAAAACAAGTGCTTTAAAAACAATTAAAATTCATTTTTAAAAGTCATTTTTAAAAACCAAATCTTTCATAAAATAGTTAAAAGATCTTGGACTCGGGGCACATCAATATAAATGTTGCATGTCAAAAACACAACTCTGGTTCAGTAGCAAGTTTTAAACATACAGCTTTCTTTCACAACTACCCACCCTGATCCAAAAAGCCCATGGCAGCACCTTTTGAAAATTGATGAAAACAAATCTAACTTTAGAGCGACTGCACCGTAAAGAAGGCCTAAGTACCCAACCTCGTCTCCTGTGGGTTGATTTATTACCAGTAAATGTAGGCCTTAACGATCAAAATTACATTCAGAAAATACCCAGAATTCAACTCCTGGAATAAGGCTTTCCTTTAGTTTTAAATAAAAAAATATATACATGTTAATTACCTGCTAAAAATCAGGTGGCGATCAAAACAGCCTCCGTCCACCCCTCCGTACTTGGGGTACACAACCCTACGCGTGAGGCGGGAGGTGAAGTTGGTGGGGGCCTGTCTCCTCTGCTTGGGCTCTGGACACTGGTGCGGGGTGAAGAGGGAGAAGGGTGGGCAGGTGGTGACGGGGTTCTTGCAGCGAGCGTGCTGCTCCCTGAGGTACTCAGTGATGATACTGTCCAGGGTAGGGGGAGAGGGCAGGTGGCGGTCCAGCTGCTTCTTCATGGCGGGGCTCTGGCTAAAGGCGCCGTGGTCCGATTTCTGCCGCAGGACCCGGGACTTCTTGCCGTTGCAGGGGGACGGCCGCTCACGCGTGAAGACGATACGACCGATCAGAGGGGAACCGTTGCTCTGGGGGGTGGTGGCAATGGCGATGGCAGCAGAAGGTTGGGGCTGAGAGGTAGAGGGCCGTACTTGGCTGTGGGTGGCAGAAGGGCTGGCAGAGATGGAGGGGTGGACGCCCAGGCGTGCCGTCACCCCATTGGCCAGTCGAGGAGTGCGGGGCAGTGGCACGGGGTTAGCAGCGGGGGTGACGGCCACGGGGGCGAAAGAGGACGAGGGGTGCGGAAGCACGGCCATGGGTAGCTCAGCCTCCTTTGCGAGAGCGGCCGCGGCATCGTGGAGCCCCTTGGTAACCAGGTGGTTCCTGATAAGCAGTAGGAGCTCCTTCTCTGGGAAGGAGATTCGGGACTGCGCCACAACGTTGGCCTTCTGCAGCCGTGCCAGGGAGACATCAGTGCCAATCAGCAGCGGTTTCCCGGACACACGCTCGATGAGCTCAGCGGCGTATTTGCAGAACTTGACGTGCTCATTGCGCTTGTCCTGCAGCACGGGCTCCTTCATGAGCTGCTGGATCTGCCCACTGCTGAACAGGGGCAGCTTGCTGATGATCTGCTTGACCGTGCCACTGCGGGAGAGCCCCACCAGAGCCTTGCAAGACAGGGCCCGGATCTGGTCTGCATCCGTGATAGGCATCTTCACGGTGAGCAGGGAGAGCAGCACCTTGATGCCATTGTTGGACTGCACTACATTCCACATCTTGGTGAGAACGTTCTCGCTGCCCTTGACACTCTGTGGCAGGCGGCGACGCGGTGTCCCCGAGATGAACTTGCCGATGCTGGAGATCCTCTTGTCCGGGGCGCATACACAGTTGATCACCACCTGCAGGGCAGATTTTTGGATTTCTGCGTCGTTCACAAACACCTCGCCTTCTGCCACGCCAAGAATTATGCTCATCCCTACAAGACACAGAACACCGCAGTTGTATCCAACAATAAGCAGGCAAATTCAGGAACTGCGGGTTTTAGAGATTTGCAATACTGACCACTACTATGAATGTGCTGGGGTGTGGATCTGAAGTTTCAGTGAAGTGTGTTCTGCTAATACACACTTTGGGACAGATAGATAAATAGAAAAGTTTTTAAAAGCTTACACAACATTGGTATATTTTGTTACAGAGGACTTAATTTTGTTTCTCAAGAATATCCTTCATACAAAATTACTATTGTCATATAGTGCCCAAAACACAAGCCATACTGTGGTTATCATTACTTTCCTAATGTAATATCAACTTTTAAAAACTACATTTTTTTTCTTCCATTAAATAAATAAAATAAAAACCAACAAACTAGGTTAGTTTTGAACTACATAAGACATGCAAGATTAATCATTACCAGATTCAAAGATTTGCAGAGAAGTGACGAGACAAATTTCCCACAAATCACAGAGAAATAATGCAAGTGGTGCTATTCACATAGTTCAGAGATTTTTGTTTTGATCTCAAACTGTTAAAAATTTATGTATTTATTCAATCAGACTAGAACTGCATTGCAGCTGAAGTGCAAACAGCCTCCTTTTCTGATGTTAAATAATTTAGAAGCCAGCATAATTTATGTATTACCAAATGGAACCGAAACTCCTTAGATCTAACATTACTTTTTTGGGGTTAAAATTTAGAAAACTGCAATGCGGGTAAAACTGTCCGAATGATGAAAGGATCTGAGAATAAAATGCCCATGTAGAGCAAAGACCTAACAACCATAGCACACAATAAACTCCTAAATGACTGCATGAAAGCTTGTGACATTTTCAAACCTGAATAACTGGAAACATTACCCAGGATTGTAGAGATCAATGAAAGTGGGGGGAGGTCCTTCGCTTCACTTTAGAATCTTAAAATTTAGAATTTTTAAATTTTGTCATCTCTAAATCAACATTGTTTATCTAAAATACTTCCAAATTCAGAAAGTGATATGCCTTGGTCTACCATGCTCCAAGCAGGAAGTTGGTCTGAAACTGTGAATTCCTAAGAAACCCTCTCCTCTTTTCAACTGGAAACTACCAAGAAAAGGTTTGAGCATTGGAGATATGAACCCTTTCATTTGGGGCATATGAATCAGATTTCTGGTTTCATGGAGTGGATTAAAGCATTTTTTTTTTCCCTCTCCCCCCTGGCTGGGTTTATTTCTGTAGTGTGACAAACAAGCAGTGTCTGACACAGATATGAAGCAATTAAAATCATCTGATGCACTCCAGTTAACTAACTAGTTGTAGTAGGAGGAGGAGGAGGAGGCCCTGCCTATTCTGGAAATCTTTCAGAATTCCACATGGAAAGACACTGGTTAGAATGAAAACCAGAAAACGTGGAGAGCTACGTGGTCTTCTCCCCATTCTCTTCCATTGAGACCATGCAACGGAGAAAGGGGATGTACTGACCCACTGTGGAAACAGAGGAGCCCCCCTCATCCAGCACGTCCACAGGCTCAGCCAGAAGTAGCTGCGTTTTGGAGACCACTGTGAGAATACCGAGGACATCCAGAGCGTACCGCACAGTATCACTCCTCGGGTGGAAAGAAACAGGGAACATTAAGTACAAAGCCATACATTTATACAGCGATCATTTTACACAGACAGAAAACAAAGCCGCTGCAGAACAGGAACGATTTGGCAGTTTAGCACCACTTTTGTCTCTTATACCATCATCCAACAAATGGCTCCTAACAACACACACCATCAAACAATCTACTGCATTATCTGCAATCCCAGGTGGGGGACACTGCTGTTATGCCCTTGAGCAAGGTACTTTGCCTAGACTGCTCTAGTAAAAACACAGCTGTATAAATGGGTAATAAAAAATAAAAAAACATTATAGCAATTGTAAGTCGCCCTGGATAAAGGCATCCCTTAAGAAATATGTTATAAAAGACGACGTAAAATTGAGCTGGCAAAGTCCCAACTGCATTAAATAACGTCAGAACAAAGGACCATGCCGTTGAGTACATTAACATCCTGAAAATTATCGTTGGATGTTTCAATTTGAGAGATTCCAAAAGCAAACAAGAAAAGAGTAAATAACGCAACCTGTGAACAATTACACGCATGCTTCCAACAGCTGAAGGTAAAGCGTACTGGAATTAAGACCACACACAAAATGAATAGTTGGATCTTTGGTAACGTATAATGCTTCTTGAGGAAGTACATTAACAAACAGCAAGGACAAAGTGTACTTTTGGATATAAAGGGCTGATACAGAAATGATAACTAAGGTACCTTCCGTAGTAGGTTCTCCAATCACAGGCTATGGAGATGAGCTGCAGCATCAGCTGGATGCAGGAGAGTTTGTGGAAGACCTCTGCAGGTTCCCAGTAGAGCCGCACCGGCCCATACTCTATTAGGAACTCCATCATCTCCACCACCTGATCGTGGGTATAGGAGCAAGCCTGGAAAGCAAACACACATTTCATGAAGACCAAAGGTCAGGATAGAATATTGCAAATGGTTTGGTATAGACTTGATTTCAAAGGTTTGCATCAGTCAGCTTCAAATCAGTACTGCACGAGTAATCAATGTTGCAATCCTGTCAAGAAAATGTCCAGCGTCGTGTGGCATACAGTTTATCTTGTCTGTGTTGCCTTTTAGTTTCAAAATGGGATTCTAAGGAAAGCAGAGAGAAATTAATTCATAAAATGTTCTAAAGTCAGTTCTAAAAGTTCACCTCATTGCATAAAAACATGCAATTATTATTCCAGACTGATGGTTGTGACCTAAACCTCCCAGTCAGATACAGGACAGCATTGCCCAAGATTGCATAACCACTTTCATGAATTTAGAAAAATCTAAAACACACGCACACATAAAATGCACATCTGTTGTGCACTGCCGGGAACATTTTCAAGAAAGTGGAAGAAAAGAGAAACTAAGGGCATGATGCTCACTGCATAATAATGCATTTCCTCAAAGTGTCCTATTGGAACATGATATACAAGCAGCACAGCTGGCTTGTTAACAAAAAAATAACGATCCCATTGAAAAGCTTTTAGCGTATACACTATGACCATGAGTGCAAGAACCTGCAGTCACAAATGGATGCACAACTCATCCAGCACGATTAAAACATTCAGCTAAGCAAACCGGTGTGTGATTTAATTTCACATTATTTCTACCCCTTTGATGTAATTTAAATGCAAAACCACTGATCTGGACAAACATAAAATTAAAGGTTACTATGGGAGATTCATTTAATAACATTTATAAACTTGTTCTTGTAAGTTTAATCACACATATGTAAACAATATTGATCTTATAATGACCTTATAATAGGGCTGTGGGTGCACAGGAGCACCCCCCTCTGTGCGCTGCAGGGACTGCTTCACATGCTCCACTTTGATGGCCAGGTGGGCCTCAAAGTACCTGCGCAGGGCCATGCAGGTGTGCTTGGCTGTCTGGCGGCTGGAGAAGATCTCGTCATCACTCAGCAGGGCACCCTGATCCTCCAGGTTCAAGATCTCCAGGGTGCTGATCTGGGGACAACAGTTCAGGTTTTTCACGGCACTACAGGCAAACACCTCTTCCAGACAACAGTACTGGACACAATACACAAGGTTTAAAATGGAGGCAGAAACAAAAAAGGAAGATCATGATTTAGAAGCGTACAAATGGATTTACAGAACAGAAATACGAGCTGCGGTGCATCCATATTCCATACCATTAACGCCTGGAAACAGTGCACACCAACTTAGGTCAAGCAAAGCTGTGTCATTCAGTGGCAAGAATACACAATTTGCAAAAAATATAAATAAATAGCAGCTTTAAGCTAATTTGAATCTTGGTCATTTAATAACCTTCAGAAGGATCTTGGTTTTAGTGTTCTTCTATTTCTGAATGATTTCACATTATTATGGGCAGTTTCATTTCTGATTACTGCCCAATTGCTTTACATATTTTAGTTATGCATCTGTGTATTTTTTTGAAAGTGCATGGATGTGTAATAGGGTTTATACTGTCACCAAGGTCAAAAAAATATTTTATAGTTTCAAATATTCAAATATTTAATATTTTAGTTTCAAAGGACTTTCTTGTTAAATGAATTAATACAAAATAAAAAAGGCCATCTGATAAGTAAATGAACAACAAAAACAAATAATTAAAGAACTACCAACTAGCAAAAAAACAAACAGATGTCCAAAGCCTTCACCTACCAGATTGACAAGGCGTCTGAGGCCGTCCTGCTTGTCAAAAAGTTCCAGAACTGCGCGGAAGGAGAAGGAGATGGAGAAGAACATGGTGGCGTGGCAGCCGCCCGAGGCGTGGGAGCACTCCAGCAGCCACAGTGTATAGCCGACCACATCTGACAGGATACTGTGGGGCAGCATGCACACCTGCCAGACAACACAGGACAATGAGGTTACAGCCCCGCTCCCTCTACCCCATTTCTGCATTCAATCAATGGAGGGGGGCATTAATGGCATATGCCCTAGCATTGGAAAGGCATTTTCACACTAGAATAGTTTATACTTTATGAAGAATAGAGAGAGTCTCAAAGCAAATTAAAAAACTGTAAATAACAAGACCAATGGGATCTTGAATGTCTCACTTTAACAGTTTGCAATTGTTTTAGTCTCTTAGCATTAATAGTCAATTTGAAAAATTCCACTTTATGACTGAAGGAGGACATGGATGGAAGAGTCTCACAGATGTCTACATTTCTAAATTATGTACATTAAAATAACTCCTCTTACTCTCTCCATTGCGTCCTGATTGTAGGCTAGGTAATAAAGACACAACGAGACACCAGTGGCTGCCATAGAGGGTCGAGGGATTTCCAATAGTTTCTGCACACCACCGTGGGCCACAAACTCAGCAGCAAACTTCTTGTGAAGGAGCAGGGAGGCCAGATACTAAACAAACAACAAGACCACAGCCATGACAAGTTTAATCTTGCTCTGAATAGGCTTTATCTTCACAGGACATCCACTGTGCAGCACCATTATCTGGAGTATGCAGGAGAGCTCATAGGGCAAGACATTAAGGCAGAAGGTTTTGTGGTATTGGACAGAAGAACAACATATTTACAAAAGAAAAATACCATTATGATCAGCTTGTTTTCAAAGAGGATTACAAGGTGGCAAAAATCAGATGGGGGAAAAAAAAAATACTATTTACATTTTTTAACCACATTAAAAATACAAACAGGAAAGTGTCTAAATCCCCATGTGAAATGCAATTCCTTTTCAAATAAGTCACAATTGGTCTTTGGCCAAAGCATTTTAAGTGACATGTTTATAATCTATTTTATAATGTATTGGAAAACCCTGTGAATAACACTGCCTTTTCAAGAGTCAAGTACATTTGTTTCAAACAGAAGACAACTAGAAATTGCACTACAGGTAATATAAATATGCATTTAGAAAATTCCCTATTGCTACTTAAATGTAATTGGAAACTTTTGCAGAAGGCTATCCTATGGACTCTAAATCATCAGTAAGAATACTCTGAGTGACAGACAGTATCTGAAAGATTCTTGAAACTTTTGCTTTATTGGATTAAATATCAATACCTTCAGCGCTTCAAAGGTTAACTGGACGTCATTGGTCTGCTTCAGGTCAATGTAATGCATGAGCAACTCCCGGGCCCCGAGCTGCATAAATACAGCCAGCAACTGTAGAAACAGATTGAAACTCCATTGAGCAAATGCAGCTTCACTCAAACTTAACTGGACAAGCAGAAGACACTTACCCTGAAAAAAAAAGAATCCTCAGAGAGCCGGCCAGGTCTTCCTGTACTTCACAGGATTAAACCAAGCTTTCACTCCACAAGATCAATTTACACATTTCCAGGAGGAAACAGAAATCTGGATATGTACACTTTTGGCATTAGACAGGAACTATTTAATTACCCTATTATTTTTTTGCTTGTGTCAGGTATCCCACCGAGATGCCGCTTCATTTAAATCGGCCCAGTTATGAGGAGAATTCATGGTGAACTTACATTCTTCATGCAGAAAAAAGGTAATGGAGGAGTGACAGCAAGATGTCAAAACACTTGCAGACATTCCTCACTCCCAACCTGAGTTGATATTAGCTTAACTTGTTCACACAGCAAAATATATCTGACTTGCATTTCACAGTTTCGCAGTTTATACAGCATAAGTACCTACAGATTAAATGGGAAAACATACGACAGGAAGATGAAATGCCAATGTCAACACACAAAAACAATGTTTCTGCCTAGTCAAACTAAATCAAATGATTGTCTTTGATAAAGTTATGGAAACAATTGGAAAAAAAAAAAAAAAAAACGTAACTGCCTCAGACACCATTATGGCATGGCCTACCTCTTGGTATTCCCCGAGAGGGGTCAGGTACTGCAGAATGAGCCTCTGCTCTATGGCGGGGGTCAGAGGGTACAGGTGATAGTTGGTCCCAATCACCCAGGGGGACGTCTCAGACCAGCTGCTGTTGGAGAGCTCATTAAAAGTCCTGTCTGGCTCCGGGATGGAAAAATTGAGCTTCTGCTTGGCTTTCCTCCCGTTCTCCCTCTCTGTCTTTTTGGGACGGAGCTCAGAGCTGCTGTGCTTGCCGTCCGACTCGTCCAGGTCAGGCTTGACGGCAGAGCTGACCCAGCTGCTGGTCTTGTGGGTGGAATTGAGGTGGAACTCCACGCTGTTGTCCACCAGAGCCACCTTCTCCTCTGGAGCAGCCAGCGGTGGCTCCTCGAAGCCCCTATCCACGGCCTCCTCATCCAGGGGCAGCAGGGGCTCGCTGAGCATCTTCCTGGGGCTGGGCCGCTTGAACTCCTGCCTGGTCTCCACGTCCTTCTCCTGCAGCTCCCGCAACCTCTGGAGCATGAGCGGGACCTGGGAACAATTCAGGCAAGACATCAACAAAGGCATGCTTCTCTGCGCGTACCATCATATACCGTTCGCTCTTAACCTTTAACCTAATCACCTGCAATGAGATTTGAAGAATGAGAGTTAAGGTGCATTTCTTCTAAACATGATCTGATCTAATAATTCCAACAAAGCGCTCTCCATAGAGATACTGGGAATTGTGTTTTGCAAAGTGGGAGATCTCAGACGGTGAGGCAGGGGATATTTAAAGGGGGGAATCCCAAAACTAACCAGCAGCGAGTTCTCCTCACGGTAGTTGGCCGCTATATCCTGGTTCTCCATGGCTCCGGCAAGGAGCCCAGTGGCATAGGTTCTCAGAGGTTGCTCTGCTTCCTGAGCCCATTTGAACAGCTTTTCCACAATGCCCTCCTGTACACAAACATATTTTAAAAACAGGTTTAAGAACAATGTGCGTTTGTTGGTCAGTCCATCGACTTAAAAAAACACTGGCCCTTTTCAACTAAACTAAATTAAAAGCTGGTTAACTACCCACTACCACCACAGTGATGGGTTAAGATTCCTACAAATTAAATACTAAGAAAGTACAAGGGTCAGATTTTAGATTTTTTTCCCCCCCACTGTAGCAATTTACTAGTATGGGAAAGACATGGTCCAAAAAAAGGTGTCAATCGCCCATAAAGGAAAAGGTTGTCTATATTCATAAAACATTTTCGATTACTAGCAACCATGTGACTGTTCACATAAGACAAGACATATCCCACTCAATACACTCTGAAGGGTGGAACAGACCCCGTTTCCTGACACATTATTATTAGCAAAGCACCTTTCTACTGGGAAACGGCTACATTACAGGATAGTGTGGGCAAGGAGGAACGAGGTGAACATTAACCTTTTCCTGGAAGACAACCGCCGTCTCCAGGCCTGGCATGATGTTCTGAAGGAGACGGCAGGCGGCTGTGTTCAGGCTCAGCTCTCTGCTCGTCATCACATATGTATTCACCAGCTAAAAGCAAGAGGGGGATAATTATTAATCAGAAGAACATGGTATTGCTCTTTCGAGGGTAAAATTCATTGATCTTAAATCACTGCATCTAATACTATCCACTTACTTTGGATAGTTAATTATCCACTTAAGTCAGAAAATCTTCAAAAGCCTCAAACCAACATGTCCAACAAGTACATTTTAATAATAAAGGTAACTGATGATTGCCATATACTTTCCAATATTTTCAACTGACAGACATGGCGTTTCCATCCACAAGGTGGCAAAGCAAATAATTAAACCTGGCAAAGAGGTACCAGGCCCAATGCCAGGCAGAGAAAGATCACTCCAACACATTCAAAGCCTCCTCAGGAGTCATGCCTTTTGGCATGTTATCGTTTTTTTGTCTGCCCTTTCCGGCCAATGCTCCTAAAACTTGAACTGCAGGGCTTTCATGCCAGCCTGAGGATGGTGACAGTGTCAAATCCAGTGCTGCTGAAATATGTCCCATCCCAACAGTGTTCAGATACGAGATGGGACACCTCTTACCGCGTTCATAAAGTCATCGTTCTTGAAAAGGATTTTAAGCAGATGTCCCAGCATGCACGCTGGATCAGCCCTTCCTGGAAGAGTAGAGGCAAAAAAATACTTTGCAAACTTTTTTTAATATTATTATTATTACTACTAAATAAATGATAACTCATTGACTGCCAATGCTGCTTTTTGGAATAATAAAGTATTTGAAACATAAGTGCAATTACAGCAACAAGGTCTCTGAGAATTCAAAACCAGTCAATGCCATGATCAACTGCATGTTGGGGGTGATTAAAGCACTCCTGAAATGTTTGCCAAGCACTGCAAGACTTATGTGCAGTGCTATCATTATGATAATTTAAGCCAGGTTAAAACAATTTAATTAATACAAAGAAATAGCAGCTTTTTAATTGCTAAATATCAGTCTATTCCTAAAATTTAAGCATGAAATATATATTTTTTTAATTGTCAGTGTGATATTGTATTGTAAACACATTAACCTACTTTGTTTTGTATTCCTTTCTAAACTCATTAAAAACTCCCATTGACACAGCCAGTCCACCGCATTTACTTCCAGCAGAATCAAACGCTTGCCAACACATTTGCTGAAGATGTTTTTGTCATTTTGTCTGAACATTTAGCCATTTGTATTGTAAATGCAAAATAGCTTGAAGTGAGGCATGTAATTAAAACTGAACCAAAGATCAGCAATGAAACTTCAATGTATCTGAATTCTAAGAAAACTTAAAGAATATTTAAGTTTGCCAACTTTGTGAAAAAGATTATTTGATCTGAAAATGCAGTGTGACGTGTTTAAATGTAGGAGAATGTTTTAGATTTTCTATGCTTGTATTTCATTTGGGTCAATGCTCCAATATGCTCTATGCTTGAAGGTTTTAATTAGAATTTTAAACCACTTGTATTTCCCAAATAAACATTTTTTTTCTTAATAATAGACAAAGCCTCAGTCATTCACATTTTTAAAGGAAATAGATGGCTACACTCTACCTGTAGGGAGTACAAGTACACACTGCTTGTGTAAATGAAACATGGAGATAAACATGCTGTAGTCATTTGCATATAACAACAACACAAATCTAAAAATATGCACATTAAATTAGGATCAGGTAAAAGAACGCATACTACTCAATGTGCTTTTCCTATACAGAGGGGAAACGGTTCTCATCTCAAGTTTACATTTATTCAAGGCAGGTAATTTGGAAGGAATGCAGACTGAAATCACAGTGTATTATTGAGTGATGTTGGATACACTGGGTGGAAGCTGTGTAAAAGTTTTAATCCTTTAAACTCAATGCAATACTACCACACACAGTAAGGATCAATAAATTACACAATACGTAATCAATTACAATGCTCGGAACAGCAAAATACTTGAATTTATATACACCGACAGTGGTGTCTAAAAAAGAATGGAGCAATCTCTTGATTGAAGAGATGTAAAACAGCCTTACCTGGATGCCTGTCATCAAATGGATCAGGATCAGCTTTATGATACTCCTCCGTTTCTCGCTCAATTAGTTCAGAAATTCTGAAAAATAACATTTTGTAGATCTCGATGAAAATCAGTGAACCCCTCTCTCTATTGGTCGAAAGAAGTACAATTACGTCATAATGCAAGATCAGATTTTTTAGATACAAGCTTAAATATATTAAAAGTGCCCCTTTCAGAGTAAATATGGATTTCAGCTTGCTACACTGCTAGATATTTAAATAACTTTAGGTCTTGCAGAACCTTAAGTAATGGCAAAGATAAAAATAAATGTTTGTCGATTATTTTGTTTAAGCATAGCCTTCAGCTCTTACAGTGTAAGAATGAGAAATCGGGAAATAAAAAAAAATACTGATTCATGCATTAGAAGCAGTATAGTGGAGACATTTCCCCCATGGTGTTACAATTAAAACTCTTTATATGCCTCAGAAATGAAAGGTTCAGCTGTTTAGTGAGAAACGGCAGGAAGTCAAAAAAACTACTGAAGAAAAAACCAAATGGGATCGACCTCCAGGCTGGGGCTGCTTTGTGGTGCGGTTTAAAAGAAGAAATTCGAAACAAACTATCGATTACATGAGAGCAGCCACTGAGGTCAGGTGACGGCAGGGCTAGGTGTGAAGGGATGATAGTGGAATAGGTGCAGGACTGGGCTGCCCTTGGCCTCCTGTGAGTGGCACTCACTTGGTGAGAATGCTGACCAGGTCCGAAGTGCTTCCCTGTTGCTCCCTCTCCCACATCTCCAGCAGGGACGACAGCTCTGCCTTGGAGTCCACGCTCTCGGGAGCCGACGCCATGGTCAAGCCTGGGGGGGCGGCACAGAAGACACGCTTCATTTCCACTCTTTCAATGACATTTCCAATTAAGATTCCCAGTACACAGTGGTTAGGTGCATCTTTGGTTTTACGAACCATATTGCTCCTTCATAATAATACAGATTTTAAATAATTTTTAAATTTTAATGTTCTCAAGGTAAAGTAACAGCTGGCATTAGCTACCTCACAGCTTGCAGGCTGCAGTGAGTGTCTCATTTCCAACAGGAGTTTCTGTTTATAAACCCAAGGCATGGGAAGGAAGGCATGGGACTACTATACTGGTACCCCAATCACTGTATTTTTTTGTTGTCACAAATGAGTCAATCTATGTGTTTTGGGGAAAAAGACCATTAGTTACAAGGATGACATTAGATTACAATTGGATTTCCAGTAATTGAGAACGTTGAATGCTTTTAAATGGGAAGTCATTTCAATTTGACTTGATCGTACAGAAGTTTGTCAGTTGAAAGTGTTCGTAGCCCACTGAGCCAAGAAGGGAGAGTTGCTCACCTCAGAGAGTGCCCTAGCAAGGTTCACTCAGATAAATCCATACACAACTTTGTGCTCACCCCACTTTATGCACTTTGATTGCAACATGGATAAAGCAGGGCTTCATTGTCTAAAACAAGGGCAGCCTGAATGTCTAGGAGAATATACTTCACCTATGCCAATTCTGAATGTGCTACCTATCTATGCAAGACAACTTTACTCATCAACTAAAAACCCTTGACAAAGGCCTTTGAGCGACAGTCTTGATCTGAAATTTCTATCTCCAGGCTGCAGCTTAAACGTTGTGCGGAGGCTTTTAGCAGATGAGCCACCAGGGAATTGCTCTATTTTTAAGGTCTGCACCTGAGGGTTTCTGTCATCACACAATACATCTCAAGGAAGACATTAGTCCCTCCCATTTTCAATCTTTTCCCACTTGTCTGTAAATAAAATGTTCAGTTTTATTGTTCTCTACGCATGAATTAAATTCATCACTCCGAGACAAACCGTTAAACTTCCTTCCCTATTTTGTAGCTAAAAACAGCCAGATTAAGTATTTTATCTTTAATTTGGTTACTAATGAACCTGAGTTTTTGGACTTGGTGCACTTTAGAAAGAGGAAATCATGCATCTGCCAGAGCAGGAAAACAATACGGCCAGATAAATGCAAGGAACTTCTTTGGTGGCATTTTACCATGTTTAGCTTCAGTTCCATTTAAAAGTCTCTCTTATCTACTACTTTTTTTTATTTATTATTATTGACAAATTAATGATAACCTTCAGTACCTCATACATTAGTCTATATTGGTTTATTTTACACTGATGAAATGTGCACGATGGCTAGTAAGTGGTGGTAAGTATGGGTCTAGTATTACCACAGTACTCAAATGAACATGACAGAACTGTATTCCATTATCAATATACATTACAAATTACAAAACAACCTGTTTTTTTTTTTCTCTCATCGCTCTCATTCAAGTACGTTGACACGAGTCACTCCCTTCACTGCACACACTTTACTCGCAGTTCTGAAGTTAAAACCCCAAGTCTGTAGCTTTCACTCAAAGGAAAATTTAATATTATTGATATAATGCAAACATGTTTTACTCGTTTAATTCATTGGGTTAATCATATTTATTTTACATAAAACATTGTGACAGATGAAAATGTTGATTTCTTAGTCAATTACTGCAATGTTCACTTGAGATACACCTCAACCCAAAGCAGTAGATACTGATATTGGAGTAATACAGTTTTTATTTTAATTTTAATGAATAACTTGAACATGTAAGATCCAAATTTCAGAAACCATGTGATGAATTTTGCATCTGATGGTTAATTGGGAGACCAGAATACAACATTTCTAGCATGGAATGGTGGTACTTCCAAACACTTGATACACGAACAGATTTAACTCAGATGTTCCTCACAGTTCATGTATCAATTTGTTTTGATTTAGTTTTGTACAACTGCTCCCATCTCAAGTAAGACTAATTTCAGGACTAAATATCTTCTAAACAGGCCAACTTAAAAATGTCCACAGCAATAGGTAATTTCTCCATTCAAAGCACTATTTGGAGTGTTTCAAAACAATACTGTGAAAGGACGTAGAAACTATAAAATATGATTAGCATCAGACAATGTAATCTGGATTGATTAATCCTGATATATGTGCAGATGTTTCACATATTTGTTACCTTTCCTGCCTTCTACAATATTCTGTGTTCTGTCACCCTTAAAGAATCTTTTAGCATTGTGTATACCAAATGCTTAATACAGACCACCGTCAAGTGTCCCATTCGACCTAATGTGCAAAAGATCTAAGCCATTCAATGTTCACAGTTGTCCAGACTGGCAGTACAACACACCCATGTTTAAATTGATTAAAAAAATAATAATTCAGTAAAATGTATACTCTTTAGTTTAAGATGAGTTTAAGATAATTGCATGCTTTATGGTGCTAGTAGATTTAAAGAAAGTCAATGCATCTTAGTGTTTGTGTGGCATTTACCTAATGCACGTGTAAATTAAATTAATATGTTCACAAACCACAATGTAGCCTAGAATAAAGGGTAGATTTTAATATTCCATAATGTTACAAAACAAAATATATACTGACTAATATTACAATAATATTGGCAAAGGGATATATATATATATATATATATATATATATATATATATATATATATATACACACATATACACACAAACACATATATATATATATACACACACACACATACATACATACACACATACATACATACATATATATATATATATATATATATACACACACATACAGTGAGGGAAAAAAGTATTTGATCCCCTGCTGATTTTGTACGTTTGCCCACTGACAAAAAAATGATCAGTCTATAATTTTAATGGTCGGTGTATTTTAACAGTGAGAGACAGAATAACAGCAAAAAAAATCCAGAAAAACGCATTTCAAAAAACTTATAAATTGATTTGCATGTTAATGAGGAAAATAAGTATTTGATCCCCTATCAATCAGCAAGATTTCTGGCTCCCAGGTGTCTTTTATACAGGTAACGAGTTGAGATTAGGAGCACTCTCTTAAAGGGAGTGCTCCTAATCTCAGCTCGTTACCTGTATAAAAGACACCCGTCCACAGAAACAATCAATAAATCAGATTCCAAACTCTCCACCATGGCCAAGACCAAAGAGCTGTCCAATGATGTCAGGGACAAGATTGTAGACCTACACAAGGCTGGAATGGGCTACAAGACCATCGCCAAGCAGCTTGGCGAGAAGGTGACAACAGCTGGTGCGATTATTCGCAAATGGAAGAAACACAAAATAACCGTCAGTCTCCCTCGGTCTGGGGCTCCATGCAAGATCTCACCTCGTGGAGTTTCAGTGATCATGAGAACGGTGAGGAATCAGCCCAGAACTACACGGGAGGATCCTGTTAATGATCTCAAGGCAGCTGGGACCATAGTCACCAAGAAAACAATTGGTAACACACTACGCCGTGAAGGACTGAAATCCTGCAGCGCCCGCAAGGTCCCCCTGCTCAAGAAAGCACATGTACAGGCCCATGTGAAGTTTGCCAATGAACATCTGAATGATTCAGAGGAGAACTGGGTGAAAGTGTTGTGGTCAGATGAGACCAAAATCGAGCTCTTTGGCATCAACTCAACTCGCCGTCTTTGGAGGAGGAGGAATGACCCCAAGAACACCATCCCCACCGTCAAACATGGAGGTGGAAACATTATGCTTTGGGGGTGTTTTTCTGCTAAGGGGACAGGACAACTGCACCGCATCAAAGGGACGATGGACGGGGCCATGTACCGTCAAATCTTGGGTGAGAACCTCCTTCCCTCAGCCAGGGCATTGAAAATGGGTCGTGGATGGGTATTCCAGCATGACAATGACCCAAAACACACAGCCAAGGCAACAAAGGAGTGGCTCAAGAAGAAGCACATTAAGGTCCTGAAGTGGCCTAGCCAGTCTCCAGACCTTAATCCCATAGAAAATCTGTGGAGGGAGCTGAAGGTTCGAGTTGACAAACGTCAGCCTCGAAACCTTAATGACTTGGAGAGGATCTGCAAAGAGGAGTGGGACAAAATCCCTCCTGAGATGTGTGCAAACCTGGTGGCCAACTACAAGAAACATCTGACCTCTGTGATTGCCAACAAGGGTTTTGCCACCAAGTACCAAGTCATTAACATTTTGAAATGCGTATTTCTGGATTTTTTTGCTGTTATTCTGTCTCTCACTGCTAAAATACACCTACCATTAAAATTATAGACTGATCATTGCTTTGTCAGTGGGCAAACGTACAAAATCAGCAGGCGATCAAATACTTTTTTTCCCCCTCACTGTACATGGGAATCTAATGTAAAACGCCGAGAAATTGCATTGCAATCTTCTTCAGCACCTTTATATGTCCCCTAATGCCCTAATGTAATGGTTAGTACTTACTTTCCATACTAGCACATTATGGTTACTAATAAAAGGACAACACGAGTCTGTTATTGCATCACCAAGTAAAGACTGACAAGTGAATCAATTCCAACAACAAAAGTAACCAAATTTATATTCAAGTGCATGCAATTTAAAGCAGATCTGTGTGTAGCATAAGATAATCGTTTACAAATACTTTCATTAGCTGTTTCTCTTCTCCTCTGGGCCCCCCGGCCGTGCAACACTGAGGGATGACATTGACCACATGCATGCTGAAGCAACAGCTAAAATATTCCTGGAAGAGCCTCAATATGTAGCCTAGCCAGTCACTGAACTCAACAGTACGACACAGCACTCACACACGCCGCAGACCAGCAGGGCATCGCTGCACACCGACCAACTTCAACACGCCCTTACTGGACACACTTCACGAAGTTGTTGGGCCGTCCAACACATGCGCTACTTTGCAACAGCGGTGCGCTCGTACAGAAGACCAGCAGCGGCACCGCGGACACGAGTTTGCAACATGAGTGGACAACAACACAAAACAGCATTGTAACTCTTGTGGTCACGTAACACATCAGAGCCGAGGACATGCAAATGCATTCACTGTCTGAGCAACTTGTATATATGTGCAGTATATATGTCCAGATCCTGTTTTAGACTAGAATGGTATAGTGCTCAGTTATGCAAGGGAGACTTTTTAAGGACCGGGCATGAGATGTAATGCATCCCATCACACACGGAAACTCACATCCCCGGTCCTGATTGGTTTACAACAACGAAGCTGGCGGAAAAGAACTTGACAACAGACACCAGTGCATTACACTGTGCGTTACACTGGAGTAGCTGCAAACACGAAGGCAGCCTGTCTGAGCCGATATATCCACACTCCGGGCTCTGACAGACACAGGCTCACCTCCTTATGGGCATGTCTTACCTCTCAGTCCAGCTCGATTTCGCACCCCCCCACCTCTGTGGTTATCCCCCGCAGCCCGCTCCGGAAAGAAACAGGTGCCAGTGGACACTTGCTATCAATAATCTGCGGGTATATCGTGCGTCTTTCCCTGCTACCTTTAAAGATCTCACTCGCTTCAGGTCCCGTGTGCGCCAGGTTTATTATGGCGACCACGTTCTGCGCGTCACCACTTGAGCGACTTGGCGCGACTCGTTTTGACGTAAGGCAGGAGGAGCATGCGCATCTCGCCTGACTGGTGCACTGTGGGAATTGTAGTCAGGGTGAAATCCTGTGCGGGCGTGAAGTAGACACCCAGCCCGTGTTCAGCAATTGAGTGCAATCCTATCTGGAGTTTTGTGCAAGTACATTAGAAACACCATTGTAGGATCGGTAGCATTCAGCTTTGGTCATTAATACCGCTGTACATAGTTTTGATAGTCACAGAGAAAATAAAAGCAGAGATGACACCCATGGTTTGAAATGTTTTTACTCCTAATATAACACAAAAGCATTGCTAGTTGCGTGCACCATTCTTTTACAAATACAATGCAATACAATGGACCGTCCAGTACAATGTATACATGGCAGTTCCCAGCATCTCACAACACTTGCAATGTTTCAACACAATGATACTAATAAGAGAGACACCCATTCAGTCATCTTTCTTTATAACACATTTTTACACTTGCATACAGTATTGCTATGTAGCGCTGTAAAGCAGTAGTTAAACTTTAAAAGTTTAGCTGCTCAGCTGCCATTTACTACATACATACACTAAAAGGGTTAAAGTGAAAAGTTACACAATGTCTAAACTGCAAAATAATTTGACAGGAAGATCTGTTTGCTAAGACGACAATGTCCCAACAGCTCTTTTCCTCATGTAACTACTTTGCACGGGAGTTTTAATTCTCTACACTGCTATGTCAATGTGTGGATGGTAGTTTAAAAATATGGTGTTTCCTGTTATATTAGACACAAACCTTCACATACATAGCTTGAGCTGTGGTGTAGCCATTAGTGAACGTTTTTGTAGATTTGCATAATATGCTATGTGTTACTATCTGTTTATTTGCATGCAATCAATAAAGGGTTTATGGGGAAGAATTTAACTCATGTATATCGTATCTTCGTATTTTCTACTTGCTTATGCTGAATTCCCACCGACTCAATATCTTACATAGAATATATTGTACATTTGGACTAAACCCAATAGCAATAGTAATAAAACGTACTTGATTGGTTGCAGAATGCAGGTACATTGGGAGCAATGCTGGTACAGAGTTTTGCAGTCAAGTTTTCCATCTGTGTTCATCCATCATCATCTAATATATCCTGTTTACGTCTCCTTCAACAATTACTTTTCATTTGTTTTATATCATGGTGTATTGATATTCGTTTTTCAATAGTGTGAACGAACAGTTATGTTTATAACTTGATTGCAACAAACCTACTACAAGTCAGTCACCTCCCTGTAGTGAAACAGGCAAACCACAAGGTGGCGCTACATATTAAACAACCATAATACTGAGAACGACAGATTCATTCGTTTCAATACTGGACCAAATGCAAATATTTCCCCTAATTTTATTTATTACTTTGAACACAATTGCATGAACAATACATTAATATAACAGTTACTACTAATTCATCCTATATTCTATATAATACATTAAGTAAACTGTGTGCGTTAGAATTAACAAATACAAAACACAGAATAATACCTAACCTGCTATTGTTTTCTACGAAAATAGAATACAGTAAGGAAATTGTTAAAGAACTCTGGAATATATTAATATGTACAGTTTGTTGCAAATGAGTTTAGAAAGTCAAAGTCAAAGAAGTGAAAGGATTCTTATACAGACTTATGAGCCTCTGCAATAAAACATGCATTGTCCATGATCTATATAAAGTTATTAATGTATTGTTTATAACATATGGTCATATAGGTATACATATATGTATGTATTATATTACCAGAAGTAATGTGGGAGTGTAACATTGTAAACATGTAATGACCTGCTTTGAGTCCTGATGCCAATCCCTCAGTAGAACACCTGTATGAGGAACTAGGATGACGAGTCAACAGGAGCGTACGGGGATCAACTCTTCACTCTATTAAAAAGCATTTCTGGGGCAAATGCCATAGAGCTCCTCCACCCATCTCCCAAAGTACACCAGAATGGGCCTTTTAAAACACTATGTGACACATTTTTTGTTCCTGGGTAGTAATTGTTATTTCCTAATTGCTTATGCCTCAGAAGTAGAGAAAATGGCTATTATTCCCCACAAACTTTGCTTTTGTCACCAGGACAGTGATATTTTGAAATTGAACTATTTCCAAAGAGAAAACGGGCGAATTTGTGTCTTTTCGTTCAGAAAAACAACAACATATGAATCCAAATTAACATGTATTTATACTAAAGTAACACAAAAATGATTACAAAAGATGTAGAAGTTAGTAGTTTTTCGAGATTTACAATTATACTGTATTTACATTTTTGTATTACTTTAGTATAAATACATGTTAGTTTGGATTCATATGTTGTTTTTTTCTGACTTTATGTGAATGAAAAGACACACATTCGCCCGTTTTCTCATTGGAAATAGTTCAATTTCAAAATATCACTGTCCTGGTGACAAAAGCAAAGTTTGTGGGGAATAATAGCCATTTTCTATACTTTTGAGGCATAAGCAATTAGGAAATAACACTTACTACTAGGGCTGGGCGATATGACTTAAAAATAATATCTCGATATTTTCAGAAGTTTGGGCGATACACGATATATATATATATATCGATATTTATTGTTTTCATCCAATCAAGCTACAAAATACTGTAAGACCAGACATTCAAACTACAAGTATTTTGTTAATCATTAAATATGCGAAACTAACAAATACTACATGCAGACTGTCATTGTAAATATATACATAATGCAACATTACAGCGCAAGTCTTGTGTGATTACTATTACGTGCGTTATGTTGTTATGGGATATATATATATATATATATATATATATATATATATATATATATATATATATATATATATATATATATATAATCTCCCATATATATGATTTACTGTCGCATAACAATAACACAAGTAATAGTAATCACACAGCACATGCGCTGTAAAATGCTATAGATTCAGGTAGATTTTACCACAGCCGGGTTTATAGTGGCGCATTTAGCATCTGCTAGACAGACATTTTTTCTCTGACTGTCGCGTCTCGATTCTACTTACCGGCACAGCACGTGTTAATACTAAATAATAATAATAAGAAGAAGAAGAATTAAAAAAACTGTTATACCACTTCAACATCTAATGCAACTTCGTGCATCTGTTTGCATTGCTTTCCAATTTATTAAAATGCAAACAAACTTTATTATTCTTTAATTTTATACAAATTATATCCGTCTAAATTAGTGTGGGTGGAGGGTGCTTGCACATCGAGTTTAGCCCGGCGACGAGAGCGCTTGCGCATTAAAGTATCTCTTGGTTGTGCTGGTTATTGTGTCACTTCTCTCTCCTCATGTCTGTCTGTGTTTCTGATGCTCATTTCTTGCCACATCCGACACATTTGGAAGAACCGGGAAGAACGCAAAGCGTCCTAATGACGAAAAATACTGCCGTAAAGAGTGGGATCCATTGTAAAAATCTGTTTTTGATTCAGGTTCGTTGTCCCATTACTTCTGGCAATACAGTGCATATTTTAACCTGCACTGCATTGGTAACCAGGTATTTAGATATTATAACATTTAGCTTATGATTCAGCCAGTTTTAGCCTTTGTGACAGAGCACATTTTCATCTGTTCGTACAATGTTTGCTCCCATTAATTAATTAGTTCCACTATGTTAATGTATGGGGGTCTAAATAACAGGAATGGAAAACCTGGGAGATCTCAGCAATGGTTAGAAAAGGCTAAGGTTGGTGAAACTTCACAGTCGTCTCTAACACTGTTTCCTGGAAAGGCAAAGTTAAAACAGACGCAAGTAACTTGCATTTCCATCCTGCGGAAGAGAGAGTACAGTACTTGCTTTAGAATCTACAAATGTGGGACATGAACACCTCTCTGCGATTCCCAAAGCGCCAGAGAAATTCATTACATACAATCTCTATACCTTGACTATTAAAAAGTACAGAGGAATGTTATATTTAAAATACACAGTAGGGGGGGGGGCAGCATACAAAGGTATTCAGAGCATTGACTCAATAGGGCACTTGAATTAAATTTTTTCCAGATGTCGAAACCTTTGAGTTGCAGTCAGAGGAATGCCGTTAGCGCTGTGGTCCCTCGAATGCATTAACAGTTGGGCCGCAGATTAGAGCAGCATGAGGCGCTCTTGGCTCGTCTCTTTGACCCTGCACACAGCAAATTCAGATGACGCGCCTCACAGGCAAGACACCTGAAGACAATGTTCTAAGAGATGAAGGGAAGGATGTTGAAATGTAGAAGGGGAAATCCAGACGGACCGTACAGGCTGCAACTGGCTTCCAGGCTGTCTTGGCTATGAAGAGTTCCGCAAAGCTGGGAAGCCAATTTTGAGGGCCTCAGGCTCAGGTTGGGCCCTATAGTCCAGAGAGCACTAGCTTTGGATCTGAGTTCTGTCGTTACATGACTAAGACTCCCAAAGGCTGGTCAATATACAGTTGTGGAATAAGGGATGGGGGAGTTTGCATTTGGATCAGTCTTTCCTGGGCTTGACATGCAGGCCTGGGGTGCAGTTATAAACCTACAGAGAGTTCTCTGCTGTTCGCATTGCTGTCACACAGGGTGCTTGTATGTCATCTTCATCTGTCCAGCTCTAGCACACTGATAGATTAGGATTTGATTCCAAAATGGGGGGGATAAAAAAATACAAACAAAATATTGGCAATGCTAAATTTGCTTGTTTAGAATGAAAGAATGAAAGCTGGCCTGCAACAGCAGTTATAATGTCAGTTTCAAGTTGCCCGGTACCCTGTCTGCACGTGTCCCCCTCCCTCAGAAAGCGCTGGGGTGTCGGCGCACTCTCGCCTTTCTCGGGTCCACCACCTGCTTCCACTTCATGTTACGCATTTTCTGTCGCCGCTTCTCCCTGAACCACAGCTGCTCACAATACTCGTCGGCGCTCAGGCCTGTGACGCTCATTAGCTGCAGGTAGTCCTTGTAGTGGCGCTGGATCTGCCCGAAGGCCGAGGGGCTGTGTTTCCCACCCACCCCCGGCCCCTTCTCCCCGGCCCGGGCCGGCAAAGTTGCAATGTGCTGCTGCTCGATGACATGGAGGCTGTAGCGGGCGATGGGGTGGGAGAAGGACAGCTCTTCAGCCAGGCAGGAGTAAAGGCCTGCGTCGCCCCTCTCCAGCTGGTGGATGAGGATGCCGCGCTCCAGATGCACAAAGCGTGCCTCGCCTTTCAGCTGCAAGAGAGTGGGGGGAATGCGGATTGATGAAGCTTAAATTTGAAGTTACTTAAGAGACAATGACAGTTAGTACACTTTATATACGCTTTTCTCCAGTCTTGGTCCAGAGGAGACTCTGGGCATGAGTTAAAAGTACATCATGAGTACATCAAGAGCACATCAATTGGATCTGTGTTGTGTTGTGACAAAAGAGTTTCTATACTTAGCCACTAGGTGGTGTTGTATTGGATATAGGGAGTACTACTGATAACCAGGTGTGAGGAGGCTTGTTGTAAATTGAGCTGAGTTACGAATGATGCAGAATAAAGACTAATTTTGGCTACAGAAACAACAGTTTGATACCTGCTTACATGCTTTTAATAATCCCGCCTTGTGTGTCTTTTGGCTTGCCTTCCACATGAGATCAAATGGAACTACTTGCTCGATTGAGACCCATTTCAGGAGCAATTTCCAGCTCTTCTGATAACTTGCCTTTCAAAAAAACATGTACCAAGAACTCCCGCAATGGCCAGCTGTCTGGAATTTAACCCACTGAGGGCTTAGAGAATTAATTGTGTTTATAATCGGAGTTCTGTGATACTTGCCTTTACTGCTTTTGTTTGAGCATCATTAAATGGTAACCAACTAAGAATTGTTTGTACAGAATTTAGTTTGCTCAATGTTTTGGCAACAACACACCTAAAGCAATAGGGGGGATTCAGAAACTAAGGTCTGAGGGCAGAAACTGAAAACCTCAGAAACATATTTAGGACATTATTCTCAGATGGGCGCAGAATGTCTAAGCATTGAAGAATTTGGTTGGAACCAAAAAACAGAAGACACAGGGAGGACAAAGACTGGGAAACAAACACTGGTTTATTTCAGTCAGCTATTTCTTACTTCTTGTACAAAAGTTTCCACCTCACATCTATTTCACTCTGCAGTGGAAGATAAGGACCTTTCTGTGTTTTCTCTGTCACTGTTTCCACATATAATGATAGAAGATAGGGTACCGCAACTATTCCAGCAAAATCCACTTCTATCAATGCTAAAACATCTATTAGCATCTCAGCAGCCAGAGGCTTCACTGTAGATCTCAAGATAGATGTATCTCCATATTTATAAATTCTTCAAAATGTGTCTCTCTGTACCTTAATTGAATTGGCTCATTTATTATACTATTTCAGTTGTTTTCAGCTCTTAAATAGTTAAACCATATCTTGAGGGCACTGAGAGAGGGAAATTTAACGGACTAGCTTTAATTAAGGGACAGGAACTTCATTATGGATAGTTTTTACACGGTCTGTTTTGTGGGATTTGATCACATATTTGATCCAGACCCACTGATCCCCAAAACCCCTGTTTAAGAACCGACCCAATCCTGCTTTGCTTTCAGATCTAAGGTGGCATAGTGCTGCTGGCAAACTTACACATAAAATACTCCAATTAACTTAAAATCTCCAACTGTTTAAATAACGGAAAACCATTTTAAAAAAGTCGTGTGACACAGATTTGGTTCATTAAAGAGCCAATGAAATCAACAGGGGCATGATTGGGAGGGGGGCAGACAGTATACAAATGGGTATGCCAAGATCAGGGATGGAAAATCATGTAATATCCCTTAACCGTTTGCTGTACTCCTCAAAATATACTGTGGAGAAAGAGCTGAGAAATGGGCCCCACCTCCTTGCCGTGCTGAGCTGGGTGGTGCTGTACCATCCATCGGACACTGGTTTGCTGGGATTTGGGGACACATTCCAGGAAAGTTGTGTTGGTCTCCACCCCATAGATCATCTTCTCCTCCACCACCTCCAAACCTGCAAACACAGCCCCATCAGCTCTTACACCACTCCAAAATACCTTTCTATGGAACAAATATACTCTGTACAGGGACTGGTCTGTTCTGTGTACAAAATGCTAGGTGCCTGGAATGCAAAACATATGAGAAGCCCAAAGACTTTGATTAGGCAATGTGTTTCTCTTTGGTCTGTTAAAAAAAATGTATAGGATGTGGCAAGGTACTTGGGAAATAGAGCTTTTTAAATCTGGCTTAACCTGACCTGAAAGTAAGTGCAACAGGAGGAAGCCATGTCTAACGACTGGCTCCTTCTTGCTAGATATTACAGAAACCTGATCTACAGTGTAGAATTTATGCTGAGGTAACAGAGGTAAGCCAACAGTAAAATTAAAAAATGTAAAAAGTGTCATATCTCAGACTGACACCTAGAGGGCGCTTGTGAATGTGAAAACAGCCTTGTGGTAGAGATTATACTGGCAATGTTCCCAGTATTGAGTTAACAGTGGATAATGATTACCGTCTCCCAGATCGTGGCACTGGCTCTTGGGGTCTCCGTGTTTGACGTCCTGTCTCCGAGCACGCCTATATCATGGGATTGAAACATGCAGATGACATCACTCACAGAAGAAAGAATCCAATTCCACTTCATTTCTTTTAAAACCAAAATAATGGACCCTAAGCTGTAGGTGGCCTCCAATCAGCTACCAGTTCGAGCACTACATCATTATCTCAGACCAACGCTGAACTATTTCTAATTTACAATAAAAATCTGATTTGCTGAAACAGCATCTTATCATGAGAGTTTCTTTTTGGCTCAGCTTGACAGACGTATGTGACACAATGTTAACAGCAACCTCTCAACAGTGTGAATTCAAAAACACAAGTCAATGTGACACACATTACTGTTACTGAATAATTGTTGGTTCCTATTCAACTATTTTTTTTCCACGTCTCATTTTCTGCTGCCATTTGTGGTTGGGTGATTCGTCTCAATTACTGTGGGTAGCAGAAGACCTGTATCTCACAGAAGTAGTTTAAAGCTGTGTTAGTGAAGCAGGAACACATTGGGGCACAGCTTTTCTGGATTTACAGGTAGTCAGACTGGGACCCAGAGAGGGACTCACCTCTTGTTGGTGGTGAAGTATCGGCTGCAGGAGGTGCCATCCCAGGCACAATAGGGGTCTCTGGCCAGGCAGCACTCAGCACAGACCCTCCCATAGAACTCACAGCGATGCAGCGACACCTGCGCCAGGCCCGACTCACTGCTCACATACAGCAGTTGCTGAACAGAGAGAGGGGGGATAGAGGCTCAAGTCATACATACACATACATGCACCATATTTCCTGCTCACTCACTCAAGGCAAAAGAGGATTCCAGAAAATAAGACTTCCAGAAAGAAATACGGCTTTTACCGGATGGCTTCTATTTCTGGAAACCAACTGGAGGATTGCATAAATTGTCCAGACATGCTTAGACTCTTTCACTCTTACTGTAAACCTCTACTACACAAACATGTATGTAGACAGTGCCTCCACAAGGTTGTCTCTGTCTTTTTCCATAGTTGTATTGCAAGTGAATTATTGCAATTCGGCAATGCAATACTCAAACCCTGACTTGCCCATACCTGGTGTACTGACACATCCCCCTGGATTAATTTCCTTGTTTTAGTTTAACACTGCAACCTTCTGCAATAATTAATAAAGCATCCGCACAAAAAGCTCTTCAAAGCAGCTTCAATCTTTAGCAATAGTTGCGTACTCTATGAATGGAAACAGCCCGTAATTGAACTGATTTCTTTAGGGGGATAAACGCAGAGTTTTGTTTGGTGGTGGTGGGGAGATTAATGAAACATATGGTACTTATTGCATCCTTAAAATTTTCCATATGCTTACCAGACACCATACAGCCTTCAAATGATCTAAGCATATGTATAGTTATATTACTACAACAAGGACTTGCGCTCATTGCTTCCATAAGCCATTTCTTCCTCACATTTATTGCCTCAAGGATAGTGGTTACCCCGGCACTTACTCTCACTTCTTCCAGTGAAGGTCATGCTCTGTTTAGATTTAGCAGGGCCCTAGTCTTTTAAGCACACAAGGTTTTCTTCTTCTTCTTCTTCCTAGTGGCATTTCCCTTTCACATGACTGAGTCTGACATGAAAGCGATCCGGACTTACGAAGAATATGCATTTTGCTATAGACATTTAGGTTTTAATGCAGTCTGGGCCATCTCCACCTCACAAATAAACAACTCTTCATCTGAGGTAGACTTACCCGTTTTGTGGAGATCTCCATGTTGAGGATAGGGGTCGGCTCCTAATGAAGAGTGGGAGAGAAGGCCATGCTCTATCAGTACACATCATTACAGAGGGATCATCTCTTATCAGGGTGAACATTGTTGTTGATTGTTGAACCACCGCCCACTTCACACATCCAATTTTGTTGGCCTTTTTGCACTTTTTAAATGGTTTTACTATTGTTGTACCAGCATTTTACAGTGGTATCCTATGGTTTTAACATGACTTCACTGTATTTTACTGAACTCTACCATGAATATACCACAGTCTACTATAGTGAATGTCTTAGAAATATTCATCATGGTACATTATGGTTTTCCCATGGTTCAATGTATTAAAGAAAAGGTAAGGGATGTTGAACCCATAGGAAACCACTATAAAACCATGTTAAAAGTGCCAAAGTTTTCTGTAAATTCACAAGGGTACACCTGTGGATTTTCTTTCTCCGGCACCTGGACTGCAGTTTAGAAAACATCCTTTTCAATGTAGTAGCATAATATGTCTTCCCAATGTCTCACTCTGTATTTGGCTGTTTGGCCACGCTCAACAATGCACATCTCCTGTCAGCTCTTGTTTACCCATAACAACATCCTCCTCGCAATTAGAATAAAGGAAACAGGAACCTATTGGACATTGTTACATACGCATCAGATAACGGCTTAATTTAAGAAGCGGATGTAATGTTATGAATCTAATTACAAACATAAAGGCAAACAGAGGGGAAATAAAAAGAGGTTCAAAGCTGCTTGCCGTGTATACTTAAAGCTCATCATCTACATTTCCGTCTAATGTGCTCTATCCTTGTTTGGGTTATAGCTGTGAGCTACAGGAGCAACGGGCAGAGATGAGTGAAGTACAGAGACCTCCACTACAGAAGAAAAATACACCTCTTGTAATAAAGACGGACTCAATCCAGCTTGTTTAAAAGCTTCTGAATCCAAAATGGATATGTCTTGCAATATGAAGGAACAGCAAGTCCTTGTTGAATTTTAAAATGTTCCAGTTGTCTGAGTCCTAGAGGCACAGTGTGTTTGCTGTACTTACTGTACCCCTTCATGTAAGTGAATCCCAAAACAACTACATTTAAATCTATTGAAAAACATTCCACTGTGCAGCAGATAATTACCCTCACCATCGCAGCTCTCCTGACAATTTATCCCTGGATATTTGCCAAAGGCCTCTTATCCTCCCAGATAGTCACCACTGCTTTGTACTCTGACCCTAGCATCTCCCAGGGGGGCTATCATAAATAACCTGAGGTTAGATTGGTCCTTTCAATGATGTCAGTACTTCCTAAAGAAGATCACCCAAGATCCAATGTTATTTTATTTATTTATTTTGGACTCGTTTTAACAATTGCACAAGGAGTTTTGATTGAGTTTGCTTTAATATACAAAGAAACTAAGGGCCTTGGAAAGGACGCATTATTATGTGGTTGTTGTTTTTTCTGTTATCTCTTCTCACTAGGTTTCCATATTTCTTATCTCAGTTTGGTCAACCTTTTTTGGAAGGCAGTGAGCAATAACAAACAAGCCTCAAGCACTTTCAGAGGTTAAATCACCTCCTGCATTTATTCCAGCCCAATTTTAATTTAGTTATTTATTGAGGCATTTAAAGTAATTGGGCAAAATATCAATTCTTCCTCTGGCGTTAATCTGGCTGAATCTTAGCTGATTCTTATTCGACTGTATGCTTTCCATGTAATGTTCTTCTGTTTTTTTTCTGCTTGTATGATTAATCAAAAAAAAATATAAGACCTAAATCGCACAGAAAGAGCTTCAAGGTGTGTAATTTATAGAGATGTTTTTAAGTGGTGCACCAGCCTGACTCCACACCACAGGAAGAATGACCTTGTGGAACTGTTTTGACAGTTAGAGGGATATATTTCAATGCTGCACCAGCTTTATGTCCACTTCTTCAACAATGAGCCCAAGTGGTTTCTTGTTGGTTCTCTGTGGCGGACAGCTTGAGAAGCAATCAGCAATTAATTTCAGAAGTAAATTCTGATGGTATGGTACAGTACAGTGTACAGTGTGTAGACCAAACAGATACAGTGGCTAAACTAAGTATTCACCCCCCTTGCACTTGGACTATAAGACTCCTAAATAAGCTAAGGTGCAACCAATTGCCTAATTCAAAAGTTGAATGGAGTCCATCTGTGTGCAATAAAAGTGGTTCACATGATTTCAGATTAAATACACCTGTCTCTGAGAGCAATGTGTGACAGGCTGCTGGTTAGGTGCTCATGTGCCGCAGCTGTGTTGTCCGCTCAAACAGGCTGCGGACTCACGGCTGCGGGCAATGAGCACCGTGGCGACTGTGACGTCAGTGGCAGCTGTGCCTTCTCTATTTAATCCCTCTCCCTCCCTGACAGGGGCAGCTAACTGCCAAGAAGGAGGACTGACTCGCCTAACCCTGATTGCCTGGAGCCCCCGCTTTTGTGGATGTTTTGTCCCCCTGTTAACCCACGTGAACCCCAATAAAGCCCGGACACCACCGGAACCCAAGACTCTCTCCCTCCTTGTGTCTGGCTTCTACACAATGAGCTTTCAAAACAACAGCAGGATAAAGTTGAAGAAAGGCACAGATCAGAGGCCAATGACAGCACTGTAAGACCTACAGAATTCCATGGCTGAGATGGGAGAAACTTTCTATGTGTCAACAATAGCTCAGGTACTCCACAATTTTGGTCTGTATGGAAGAGTGACAAGAAGGAAGCCATTTCTGAGAAAAGCCCATGTAAAATGTGGCAAATGATTCTGTGTTCCGATTAACCACAAATTAAGCTATTGGCCCACGTACTTGAAAATTGCTGTCATCCAACATGACAAAGCATGAACAATTTTGCCAAGAAGAATGTGCAAATATTTGCACAATCTAGATGTGCAAACTTACCTGAAGTTTTTTTTTGTTTTTGTTTCCAATTCACTGCTAGATGAAGGCCTCCCCAAGATGTTTCTACTAACACTATGCATAATGCATAATACAAAAACACCATGGATAGCATATACACCATATACTTTGCCCTTAATTTGTTAAAGACTGAAAGTACAGGTTGATTTTAAAGATCTTACCTGAAAAATAGTCAGCTCCTCCAGAACAATCTCCTCTGTTTCCCAGTTGTCTTTTGGGATGGTGATTACTTTCAGAACCTTCCCCTCATCTGATGAAAGACATAAACCCATCAACCATAGGTTACTATAGACACCATGTTCGCTTATTATTATGCTCGTACTTATAGGGCTGGTTTCACAGAGCCAGATTAGCACCAATCTTGGACTGCCAAGACTAGTACTAATCAAGGTCTGGGAAACCAGCTGATAATGTTGTAACAGTAAAACAGTAAAAAATATTTAACGTTTCTGGAAGTGTTGAGACATGTTAGTCTTTTTTTTTTTAACCAATCCTTCTACATAATCTAGTCTATTTCTGTTTCGGTGCTTCCCAAACCATGTAAACCTCCTTACAAAATGATAGTTGGCACCAAGTATAGAAATGTTTACCAGAGCAAGGTAGCCTTTCAGATCAGTTTTATTTAGTGAAAAACAAAATCATAAATGGAGTGGGTAATTAATTAAAGGCAATGAGCAAAAAACATGAAGTTGTTACTGTCAGTTATTGGACAGGTGGGGCTTGTTCTGACACAGATGATTAAAGAAAGTTAGCTATTGGATTGTTTGTCATTCTGATTCTGTGGAACAGAATCTGGTGGTTACCACAAGCTCATTCCTAAGTTTTACAGTGGTGAACAGAGATTGCACACTCAGCAGAAACTGGAATCAAGATTTATTTGATATGTGCACTAGCAGTAGCAGCTGTGACACTGCACGAGACAATGCCTTTTTAAAAGCAGCAGAGGACTTCTCTCCTTAAATTGACCTGAACCATGTTTGTCTTTGGAGTACTTCTGTTGCACTGTGACTTTTCACTGAAAACCGTTCAGAGACAGACCCCTCCTCCAAAAATAAGAAAAGAAAAAAAGAGCATCCATGAAATGGCAATCACTGGTCTTTATGCAGGTCATTACCCAGAACACACTGCAGACTGTCGTGGGAACTGTCTCCTTTCTAAACAAGGATGCTTGCTCAACAGTGACCGATCTTGGCCAGCAGTTCCTGTGGGATGCTGTTCTGTGTGACCCTGTGCATCCACATTTCAGTCCTGGCACCAATAAGTCAGTTAAAGTGCATCTCAATCACATAATGCAGTGCAACCGCTTATTAAGTTGAATTAGTCTACATCCAAAAATATGTCTCTTTTTTTAGTTGCATGGAAATCTTATGCACTTATTGCTGTACAATTAATTCTATTCTACCACTAAAAAAAAATACTGAAATAAAAAACAAACATGCAATGTGAAAAAATAGGTGTAAATATGATATGATTATTCAATGTTAATAATGTAATCCAAAGAGTTTATAGAGTTAACATTACCAAACTATACTACCATTTAATGTATACTGTATATATATATATATATATATATATGTATATATGTATATATATACACACACAATTTTACAGTGGAGAACAGAGATGATATGCAGTGTCAATGCTATACATATCACTGATACTCCTTTGTGCACATTCAAGCTTCATAGTAGGTATGATGTTCTTCTTTCAATCATAAGTTTCCAAATATACTGCTGGTCTAAATGTCCAAAAGTCCAAAATTTACATTCACAAGACATGGTGCCAATTGACCAAGAGTAATTCAAATGCTTTTGGTGAATTCAAGTTTCTTCTATTTATGCATGTAGACCAGTACATCACATCTTCTATAATAAATGTGGATGCTACTACTTATGGCCTATATGACATTAACAGCAGCTTGGAGAACATAATTTCTACTTCTACTTTAAGACAAAAATATGTCTCTATTATAGGGTGTCTAAAGTGATCTAAAGATGCAGCCCCCGATTCATTGTAAATATACGATTAGTTAAAATATAACAAGAACTAAACAGGATGAAACATTATTTTATGTGTAAGATTGGGGTTTATCATTATCGTTCTTATTTTTAACGGATTATTTCAACAATTGTTTAGTGCACGATATGGAACTAAACTTGATGAACATACACAGAATTTTATGTAATCACTTAAAGTAACATAGTAACATAGCTTTTTACTTGGGCAAGCCAATCGACCTGGGGTAACCCTTGACCAGAGGTCAACTTCCGAGGGTTAAATATCCTGTATCATTAATCAACTGGGACAGTTCTCCAGATACACCCTTCACTGGGGTACTGTCACATTAACTCAATTGCAACTGCATTTGTATATAGCTGAAACTATATATTTCCAGGTGATGTCGTGGCTAATCTAGATCTTACAGCTAACGAATGGGGAATTAAAATACTTTTCTTGCCGGTTTCCATATGTGTTTTCTGCACTGATGTTTTAAAACAGGGGTTTGAATTCAAATGGTTTTTAATATGTATGTCTCGAAAATTGTCATCTCTCAAAAACTGCTGTGCCTACAGATTCGATTCACTGTTGGGAGTTTTCACTGGAAGGAACTTAACTACCCTGCATTGTGTAAGTGTGAGTCTATTCTTGAATCTCAGCACTGCCACTCACACAATACAGTGTTCAGAAGGGACACTGTCCTGAAAATGTCTGTCACTTTACTGTTTGTGCTGTGGACATGGAGTGTGAAAAGACCTAGGTTCGCTTGACAGTGACTCGTTTGGAAGCATATGTCTTTATCTCTTTGGTGCCAGTACTATGGTTGTTAGGGCGAACCGGGGTAATTATCCAAATCTTGGAGGATAGAAAAACAAGGGGCGATTCCACAAAATGAAAATCAAACTCTTTATTGAAATGCAAGAGAGTCTCGCTGGTGTGTGAGAACGTACCGGTTCCCAGATAGAGGACATCGTACTGTCCGTCCTCTGCATCCACTCTGTCCACCACCACCTTCTTGAGCAGGTAAGGGGTGCCGGTCCTCATGAACACAGGCCGCCTGTTGAGGGGCAGCACGGGCTCCCACATCAGCTGGTGACTGCGCATGAAGCTGATGACATCATCTGGAAAGTCACGGGTCGACTTGTGCAAAGGGTCGTAGGTCTCGCTGGGACACTGCGGAGGGCAAAACGCATACAGATGGATGACAAAAGTCAGCACTGGGAAGTTAGACTGAAGCACCCTCAGTTAATACAAATGTTTTTCTTGTGTAACATTTTAACCTTATCTAGATTAAAGCATAATGAAGACTTCGGCAAATATTTTGTTTAATGTTCAGTCTGAAATAAGGCATTTTTAATATAAGATGAGGTAAAGACAAAAGAAACACTAACAACCCTTTGTAGTAATACCGCAGATATCCTGATTCTGAATACCTCATCCAATTTTGTTATAATGGAGTGTTCATGAATCAAGGTATTACTGTATCCACAAACAGTTGTATAAATGAAATAATGTAGCCCTGTGTCTTTTCTTTCCACCCAAGAAAGTGGTGAGGTAGGGAGCTGGTCGTATGTAACAATGATGTCACCCATCTACCATTCTCTGCTTTTTGAGATTTATGTGGCCCTGGTGCTGGACCTCTCTTCCCTTTTAAAACACCCAGCCGCCCAGTCACCCCAGGTTGCTTCCTGCCTGGTAAACTTACAGTGCCAGGTCTGGGGTATGGGATCCTTCCTTTGTATTCCACCCAGCGGTAGTCTGGCCCTTCCTTGTGGGAGAAAGGTCCGTTGAAAGCAGCGCGGATGGAGGCCATAGAATAGACGCACACAGCGGAGCCCCTGAACACAGAGCTGGGGAAAGGAAGGGAACAGACTTGAGCCCAGTGGCTTTTGTTACCAGCAGGACTGCCTCAAAAGTGCCTCGCAGAACCAGGGTTAGTGTCATACACCAGTTCAATTGACAGGGTTTTATTACTGTTGCTTGGACCCCCAAATGCTCAGCTCAGCTATGCCAGAAACAGCAAAAGGTTAAGTAGTTGCTCTTTCTTAATACCCTACTTTTTTGTCACACTCTTACTGACCTCTGGCTTGCAGTGACCCCACAATAAACAGATTGAGGCAGAGCGATGGATAGATTTGGAAATTGGCGCAGAATCATTCTGATTCACACCCATGCTCAGCTGTGATAATATTCAAGTTAGCTTATTATTACATCTTACCCTAGTGTAACAATTCCATTTCAAAAAAGCATTTTCTTGAAAGGCATGCAGACTTATGATTTGATCACAAATATGCCATAGTAGAGCTTAACAAAATGTATGATGACATTGTAAAGATATTTTTCAAAACAAGCAAAAATTTACATTTTAAATAAGTAGATAGAAAGCTGAAAACCTCATGGGACATAATAGGGGATGTGTTTAGCTGATAACAGCAGGGTCTAGGGTTTCAATAGTTGTCGGTTTGCCATATTCCCACCAATCCATGTGGTCAATGTTTTAAGTAATGATTGAGTCTACCAGCAATAGTAAGAATACAGTATCTAGACAAAGACAAGCATATTGTGATGATAATGGTGTGGGGTTAATAACAAGTGCTTGCTGTTTGAAGTACTGCAAGTGCTCTGTCCATTACGTTAGTTCACAGCAGCAGCAAGGCTTTATGGGGAGGATGATGCAGGTTTCATTCAAGCTGGCATTGGCAGGACCATAGAGCTGTTTTGTGCTCCAGGCAGGGTCTTTTTACTGGCTAAGGCACTCAGCAGCTCTGACGTTTTGCTTATTGTTTTTTATTGCAATACAAGGTGCTTTGGAAGGAACTTGATACATGCTTTCCGAACTTGCTTCAAAGTGTCATAGAATGAGTAAGTAAATGCTGAAGAGGTGCATACATCCTGTACTGGGGTGTAGACAGTTACACCAAATCATAAATTATGGGTGCTCCACAGATCAAAAAAACCTATTTAATTTCACTGGATAACTCCTCGTCACGAGGTTACAGCTGACCGCCTGTTGCCTTGTGTGGGTTCAGTTCCGGCTCATTAATCACCCAAGACAGCGTTGCGGGAACCCACCGTAGTGTGACAGCCACTTGAACATTTGGAGGCAGGTAGATGTTTTGTGACTTGGCAACACCATATCCTTGGTAATATCATTTACATTTTGAATAGACTGACACCTTATCCTTCTTGTTTTTGCACTGTATTATTGCACTTTGTATTGCTCTTATATTTTGTAAGTCGGCCTGGACAAGGGCATCTGCTAAGAAATAAATAATAATATGAATATGAATATGAATAAAAAACATTTATCTTTTTCTGCAGATTGGAAATAATTAAATGCTGGTTCAACTCTGCATTGTATGAATGATATGTATTAACGCTGTGGAATTTTTAAGTCAAATATAAAACATTGAATATATTCTCTGAATGTGTTTGAATTTGTTTTTGAGTTAAGCTGAAGTCCTGCTCAATTTGCTTTGTCCTTTCATGTACTCTCACTTACCCAGATGCAGAGAAGACACCATAGAGGATTGGATTCTGAGTATCCTTGGTCTCCAGCAGAAATATGTCCTCTAAAACAGAAAAGCAAGATTATCAGTCTTAGAATTGGCTTGGCATTGAAGCATTCTATTCAGGTCACAACAAATGACCTTCCTTCGTATGAAAGAATTCAGAGAAGAACAGCTAATTTAATTGTGGATCTGAAAGGGACAATATACACAGAGACTTGAATGCAATTGAATTTTTTTAGTCAGTAAAAAAATAAACAAAGATGATTCTCTGGTCTTCATACATCTAAAGTGGGTTAAAAAGAAACAACCCACAGAATATCCTTCAGGCCATTAACATAAGCCACTGCTGAAAGTTAATTGAAGGCATATTCAGAGTCAGATATTATTTCTATACAATAAATATAGTAACAAATCCCTTAAACAAGTGAAATATTATTCTACCAAAAGGTGAATTATTTTAAAGAAGATATATCAATAGGCAGCTAACCTTCTAAAGAGGTATATATATTAAACAAGTCAGATCCTCAGTACAGAAAAGGGAAGACAATATCAATACTGGGTTTATTTGCAATTCAAATACATTCCTCTCTTGGGATTCAAACCAAAAGTAATTTTTTCCTTGGATTACAAAATGGAACAAATCCAATGCAGGATTAAAATGCCTTGTGAATGTATTGATATTGGGGCCAGATATATTAAAAAAGCAAGTCAATTGCATGTCAATACAGTCCCTAAATTTCTTTATCACAGTCCCTCAGTGGGATCGAGTTATTCAGTACCCAGTTCATCAAAGTGAGTGTCCATGCCCTCGAGCCCCGGCACTGAACACACGAGCCGCACTTTCAGAAATGTGGTCCAGCGGTTAATCAGGCTCCTCTTCCCCCCAGCGTCATTCTGGGAGGAGCAGAAACAAAACAAATGTCAGCTTCAATATCACAAAAAATCCAGTGTGAGATTTATCCATTGTCAGGACCGGACTTCCATTTAGACAGGAAAGCTTATTTCCATTTACCTGAATATCGCATTTCTCTTCTATATCCTAGATGTGGGAGTCTCAAACTCAGTTCCCAGAGGACAGCAGTGTCTCCCCGTTTTCATTTGAACTGGAGCACTCAATTTAGTTATTTCAATTAGACATGTATAGATTGTAGTAAAGTATTTTTTTCTTATGTTTTTTTAACATTTTATATAACAGGATATGTAGTATTAAATACATGTAATTCAGTTAATTAGCTAATACTACCAATTAAGCAACTGGGGAGATAGTGTTGGTACAAAAGCCAGTAGAAACAATGTCCCTCCAGGAACTGGTTTGGAGAGCCCTACCACAACATATTGTCCTTAAATTAGCTGCTACACCCTATGTTTATAAATGGCTACTTGCCATACAGTATTTGACCACAAACAGTGCTTTATGTTCAATGTTGAGACTAAGAGGGTTCAGTGACTAACAAAAAGGGCTGGTAAGTGTTTCAATGCTCCAACTGTGCCAATATTTGTGTGTAATACTGAGTTATTTATCTGCTATTCATTAGATGAGTTGTCAAACCACTGCCCCATATTGAAATGATCTTATTTATATTTCTGTTTAACAAAACAGAACTAATTGTGATTAATTATTTAATTATTATTATAATTTTTGTTGATTTGATGATGAAGATTTTCAATATCTACTAAATACAAAAGCCGTTTTTCATTCCATATATCCAATTCAATTTAATAATTATGTTAAAAAAAGGAATTCCGAAATGTATAAAATTTTGTTCCAGACATAATGTATTTTGGTGAGCCGCAAATCGACCAACAGCTGCCAAAATGAATGAACACTGCATTTCCTCTCAGTACAAACATTGTTGTTTTACTTGAAAATGATATAGCAACAGCTCTATAACCCCTAAACATCTGTAACTAGAAAAACATTTTTTTTTTACGACAAAATCATCTTGCTACTAGCCCTATTAATTAAGTCATTATCAGACATCTGTTAGTATCCAAAAACAATATAAACTTGCAGCATTATTTTGTACACAAGACACAATAAAACTCAAAGAACAAAGTTACTGCAGACTGTTGCTCTGGGAGTATGCCCCCCTCCGCATCCCCTCACACACACAGACATTTTGGAAACATTTGGAAAAGTATGCTACATTTTTCAACTTGCCACTTTTCATTCTGTCTTTATTCAGATGGCTTTGTGGTTAGGCCTCTAAGATCTGAATGTAGAGTGCAATACAAGTATGCTATTGTATTTAAATGTAACATACTCTATTGGATTGGATTAAATTGTATTAATGCTGTGAATAAATAACACTTGAAGACCACCCTCACCTTGCAGACTCTGGCCACCCTGGTGTAGATGCGTTTGTCCCACTGGTTCGATTCCACCGCCGTCTCTTTGAAGAAGAAATAGACTTTATCGTCATCCAGGCTGTGCGTGTCAGGGATGGAGAAGGAACCAATGAACTCCGGCTCTGAGAGACACACAGAGGAAACATCTTAGGAAACCCAATGTTTTTCATACCAAGTCATACACTTTCAGACTGGCCGACCCGTTGTGTGCCAATCGCCAATTGTAAACTCAAGCCGCCATTTTAGCCCTCCTGGTAGCTTAGGAGAACAGACAACATCTTCTTTTTAATGAAACCTCATAGAAGCTGACCAAGTCCTTAAAATAATGTGTTATGTGCAGATTATCAGAACCACCCAGACGTGAACCACCCACAGCTGACAGACTAGAGAGTTGTGTAATAGCAGCACACACTCTCAAATCTATTTGTTTTTGTGTCAGAATGGTATTCGGTACTAAACCAGGTCGAACTAAGAAGTGAACCAATTAGATCATTTACCATTGAGCCAGTGGTCTTGATTGGCTTCTGTGCGGATGTAGTGCTGACTGCTTCCATGGACAGCCGTTCGGAAAATGGCAGCATTGGTGCCCATAAAGTCAACTGATGTTCCAGCATAGAGCTCCCCATCTGATTAAGAACAAGAAGAGGACCTTTCTTATGGTGAAATAACAATGAGATTCCCCCCTGGTGTTCAGCTAAGAAATAAAAGACTTTCTAACCATTAAAAAAAAACATTGTATTGTGATCAAGACAATGCTTCCCTCCAACTCTGTCATACCATACAGACTGACTTTGTATCAAACACAAAAAAACATAACAACACTGTAACAATGGTCACATATAAAATATGGCTCTATTTATAATGCATTTCCCTCCCCCAAATCCTGACCCCTTAACATTAAAATCCCTCTGAACTGTTGCCATTCCCCTCCATCACAGTGGATTAGCAATGTACAGTTTCAACAGCAGGCCATAATTATCTGACGGATGTTTTATATATTCAATTGCAAGTGGAATGGCAACCCACCAAGCAATAACAACCAAGAAAAAACAAACATGTGGTTTCCTAAATCTCAGTCTCACTCTACAATCTGGGGGATTTAGGGTAGCGATAATCAGCTGAAGCACAGGATAACTATTACAGCTTTGGATGGATCCACGTTGAGCAGGCAATGAGGAAATAAACCAAAGGCCATGGATGGGATGTTAGTAAAGTCCATTACATAGCTCAGGATGCACCCGATGGCCTAGTGAGAAGCTCCCAGTGGGATGTGCACAATTGGCTAAGCTCCACCAGGCCACGTGGGTCTGTTGGTCAGTTCTCAAGCTTATTCCACACTAGCAACTCCCTTTGGCTTTTCAGGTGCTTGTGGGATCAGACTGCCAGCATTTCAGGTAGCATTGAATCCTCCATTTGGTGTACTAGCTGGGCTGTGGGTATTCTGGACTCACCGGGTGAAAAACAAGCAGTTGGCCTAGAAAATGGGTCCTGTGGGAGGTTGTGTGCTCTGTCTTGGATCTCAGTTAAGCAGTTGGGATTTCCAAATGGGATAAAAAAGGGGAGATTCCAAATTTGAAACAAACCTATTTTGCTGCTAAAAACCCTATGAATGTGCCCTCTTATATATGAAGCTGAAAATGCTGGGTGTGAGTTATTGATTTCTGACCATGCTTAGGAGGTTACCTGTGAGTCTGGCAGTGAACTGCTCCATAGGGCTGTAGGGACATTTCCCTCTTCCAGACTCCACAGCGTGATGAAGCAGATGAAACGCCGGCTCCTTGGAAACAGGGACAGAAGCATAAGTATGGTAACACTTTTGGACACAGCAGCCAACTATAGAGACCTATCTAATTTCTATAGCACATAAAATATAGCACACAGGCTGACCACACATTGGATTAACAGTGTCAATGTGCAATGACAAGAATCTGCAGTGAACAGGTTATTAATAAATAGAAACCTTGAAGGATGTTTTGGGCTCCAGTACATGCTTGTCATGGTGGTCTCTTTCTAACTTGTTTTGTACTAGAAAGGTCTGCACACAATATGCATCAGGAATTAATTGCCTGACACCAACATAGTGTGATACTACAAGGTGCTTTGACTTTCTGCATGAAGGATAGTGTTTTTCAAAATAAGTTTGGATGATTGATATTTATTGTTCACTGAGTAAGTAAAATATAGCACTGCTGTTGATACAATAAATTAAAATCCACCACTTTACCGAGCACAAGATTTAAACTGCATGTTGATTTCTCCAGAGAAGTAAAGAGATGCACAATTGCCTATTCATAGACTAAAACTGTTGTGCTACAGATCTGAAAATACTTTTGTAAAAGATCCTTGTGAATGTGACTGAGACTCCACCTCTAACAAGCTGATGGGCTGCCGCCCAGCCTCCTTGAATGAGCCAGACTGACTGATCGAGCAGGAGAGTGCAGAAAGATCTCTCATTGACCTATCAAATGGCCAATCAATTAATAAATAATAATAATATTAAGTCCCTGTACAAAACAAACCACAATTTTAACCACAGATACACCAACCTGCCATCCTTCTGCTGTCTTACCTCTACATTGTGTCCAAGCTCAATATAGGTGCACAGAGGATGAAAAGCACCTGTCCCACAGATGTACACGTGGGTTTTGTTAAAAGGCTGCAAGAGCCTCACATGGTTAGCACATTCTGCCTTTAAAGATGAGAAGAAAACACATTAGAGCTAAAAAAAACAATGTAGGGTGTATTTCTCAAGCTAGCTATCTACAAGGATAATAATGATTGATTAGCACTGGCAGGTCACTTTCATTAGCTAGTCTTTCTTTTTATTTTAGATGTATCTTAATTCAATACCCTAAAAGGGGCGATTGCAACAAACCTGTCTTTTCTAAATGTTTTAAATGTCACCATCTGGAATGTAAACCAGCACTGAGGCTTTTGGGCCTCACCTACAGATTCACTTCCCAAATACTGCATTTTTACACAAATGCTATTGAAAAGCAAGAGTGTATAAACCATGTCAGAATATCAGAGTGCATTAAAAAAAGGGCAGTACTATTTCTTCAAACTTCTAAATATTTAGCAAGACATGTCAGGCATATAATACTCACAAGTACAACACATAAGAAAGTAAAGTAAACGCATATGGAAACAGCACTCAAATATACAATGTGCCACAGTATAACAGTATAAATAAAATGTATGCGGAGGAATAAAGACATGATCATTACATAAAGATCACTGTAACTTGGATCCTAAATCCCATGGCAAATGTTTGTATTTTTATTAGTCTGTCGGCATCAGATTCAACAGTATACTTTCAAATGCTTTCGGGTCCTGAGTGACCATTAAACCTTCAACATATCCCAGAGGATTAATAAATAGCAGAGAATTTTTCAAGTCTTGTTTCACTTCATCACTGCTCTAATGTTTAGTTTAGTCAGTTGGCCTTTAAATTGCTGTTTCGGGTCTGTCTATTACTTCAATCCTAATTTCAAAGCTGCTAGCATCAAGCACAATGGCCATTCATCTTCCCATTGCCATTAAAAGCACATTGTCATGTCTTACCTCCATGCTCTTTCCTGCCAGTCTGCAGTGTTCAACTTGTTCTTTTGCAGCTGGCCAATATATCTAAATTAGGCAAAGAAAAAAAAAAGTATTTATGAGACAATTTAGAGAGGGTTAAGGGGTTAACCATAATGATGTATCAAAGGGCTTGACTACAATAATGTTGGAAGCGTTATGTTTACGGTGTAATGGCATTTACTTCTTTATCCACATTGTAAGCTGGAATCTCAAGTACATGAAGTGTCATTTCTGATGTTTTCCACAATTCTGAAAGATGGCGATATTATCCTTAAGTTAGCGGTTCACCTACTCCGACATAAAGCAAGTCTTTGTGTTTTAAAGAGAGGATTTAGCAGACCATCCAAAAACAATTTCACAGATAATTTGTTGAGATGACTGCAATGCAGCCCTATATTTCCAGTTATTTTTCAGTTATAAAAAAAAGGTTAAAAAAGTGGAAAAATAACTATTACATTAGTGTAAATTCCATCATTCTAAATATAATCAGACATGCATTGTTAAATCAATATCCATGTATTTTTTAAGGGAACAATCCCAATGACAAATGGATATAAATGATCAAACGCGAGGGTGGAGAACAGAAGAGAGAGATCTTGGAGATCTGGATGCTGTTACGTCCTGTATTCTGACCTTGCGAGGTCGGTCAGTCAGGTTGTCAGAGCGTAGCAAGAAGATGTGGTCTTTAGCTCCAACCAGAAGCCACCCATGGTCCTCATCAAGCAGCAGGGCCTGATAGCTGGAGCTCTCTGTGGAGCTCCAGAACACTGCTGAGCTGTTGGCCATCTGGAGATCTGAGGACAGCAGAACAAAGAAACAACAGAGTCACCACTGTGTAGCAGTGTATTCCACTTCTGCTTTTATGAACTTCAGTTTCATAGTGTGTGTGCAGGTTCAAAATTACGTATCCAACTTGAGATATGCAGTATCTGATAGTCCGAATGAAATGATAAACTGGGAATTTTGTTTCTTTATAAAGTGAGCTTCAGTTTTTGTTTGAGGACTTTCAATCATCAGCAAAATAATGGAACTCTTGCCTTATGTATGTGTTATTTTGTCAAGGAATTATGATAGATCATATTGTTTAGTAGTGCAATAAAACAGAGTTCCAATCATTTAAAAATATATTAAGCAAAGTGATATATCTACACGTTATGTAAGAAATTGTCTAAACTAGCTTTTCCCGCCTCATTTATAATTTAGACATATGATTATTACAGAAATAAATACATCTAAATTATCGAGTATAGAACATGGGACACTTTTGTGGTTTGCTTAGTAAGTCTATGTGAAATTTCAACCAGGTTTGTGTCCGGTAATAATAAGTCATCCACAAAATCTAAAACAGGAGGGGAAAACATATTTATTCCGGTATGAATGAGTTCATTTCACTATCGATTTCAGTATGAACATGTGACATGTCTATGATGAATTCAATTTCATTTTGCCAATCAATAATTCAGACCATGTTTCCCAGAGACAATTAAGTAGCAGACTATTGATTTCATTACTTTTACCTGGTCCAAGCCTCGAAAGGAATATAATACCACAAGGGAGGAAGCAACACTGACTTTGAAGAATAAGCTTGGGCATTCCGCAGCATTTGTGTCAAACTGATACACAAGGGGGAGTGGAAGGATGGGAGGTAGTTCAATCTCCTTAAAAAACAAGTTTGCTTAAGACATGCAGTACAAAAACAAATAATCAAAATGTGTACTTAGTGAAGAGCTCTTTATTAGTCACGTTCGCTTTCCAAGCCTACGTGTGCCTATGGAGACGTTTCTACAGGCTGCACTGTGCACAACAGCCTGCCTCTCCCTGGGGCACATCAGTTTAACTAGGCAGAAAATGACCAGCACAATCACTGCAACTTAACCCCAGATGCCCTGCCTGTCCGATTCATTTAGCGCGTTGTTTATTCGGTTAGTCTCGCTGGGATTACACCTGACAAGAGTAGCGCAGGCCTCCGTTCTTCTCCAGGGTTTGTAATCTCAACTGCACACTTGTCTGCACCCTGCTTCTCATTGGAGAAAAACAGAACGTCAGGTTTGTACATTGCAGATCTTTTGGACTGTATCCAGATTGGGCTACAAATATTTACTTTAGACAGACAACAGTTTATTTCACTAAGGAAAGAGTATACAGAAAAGTACGAAGGTTTGTTTACTCAAATAGAAACGTTAACAAAGGTGAATTCCTCAATTAATAATATATTTCCTGTATAAAAATGTGTCCATAAAAATAGAGAAGCATTCAAAGAAGTCAGAACGGTGTAATATGAAATCAATCAATGTGTTGTTGAACAAGGTCAAGATATAAGTAGTCAGAGTTAAAAAAAGTTTTGCCTAGTTGATGTTTATTTTCCTCTTCAGTCTCTTCAATTTAATGTGTGCATAAAGGAACTCAAGCTTTACTGCAATCATCTCATCATATTTCAGATAATATCATATCATACAGTTTTAAATGCTCATCCATTATAGCACATGCTCAGTGGTAAAACGTGCAATACCTGTATCGTAGTGACACATTTTTTTTCCCCATATCAAATTGAAGAAGACAGATGACCATAGATTTGGCTCTGCTCTTAGAAGTTTAAACACTAAAGTGCTTTAATGTGCCCCAAAGTATTTCTTTAATGCCGAGTAGCCCAATTAGAGCTCTGAAGCATTCAAGAGAGACTCCAATTACTCATTTTCATCCAAGGTTGGCAATGGGATGCATTCCTTCCCCAGGCAGATCTCTTTTGAAAGTTCTAAGACTGAAGCATGTTTGAAATGGGGAGACTGTCACCGCCACTCTCAGGCTGCTAACAGAGATGAATGAAGATCAGAGGAGGGGTTGGCAGTGAAGTGGGGATGATGAAGACTCTGCTCTGTCCCGACGGGGACGCGATGACAGAGGCCCGCATTCCAGAACGCCAAAGCCATAATTTGCTCACAGCCTTGGAAATGTACTTCAGTGCAGCCGACGCATCAATCCCCCCCAAAAGGAGGATGACTGGCAATGGTTATGGAAGGAACGGAAATGCAGTTGTCTTGACCAGCACTTGGAGAATTTCAGTAGAGATAAAGAGACTGTGTGTAAGAGAAACCCCACTAGTGATTTGTTTTCTAAAAACTTCCTCCCCAAAACAGGGATCAAGTCACCTGCCAGCTATAAGCAGACAACTGCTGATTAAGATTAATCTGCTGTCCATTTAAAAGCAGTACAACAGACACCAAAACCACAATCCCCCGTTACCTTAGGTGAGGACTACAAATGGAGAAATATGTCATTATAGTGAAATCCAGATAAGCCCACAAGTGACATAACATCTTGCACAGGAAACCCACTAAAAACAGTGGCATCATCAAACTGCAGTTAATCTCCTACAGGAAAGACGATAATCCACATAGATGACCATTTTATAAATTGTGGTCTACATAGCTGTAGTACAGCTCTTTCTGTACATATATGTAATATAGTTTGAATGAGTATTCAGTGTTTTTTTTTAATGTTTTTTTATGTCTTGCCTATAGTAGACAGGTTACTATTTTCACTAATGTTTTTTGCCAAGTTAAGTATATTTTTAAATTAGATTAAAATCACCTTTTTGCTCAGATTAATAGGAGGATAACAGATAATCAAAGATTCAGTCATATTGTACTGGAACACCTACACAAAATCAAGTTATTTCCTATTATGTCAAGTGATAGTTAAGAAATAGTTTTCATTCAAAGGGTAAAAATAATATAATTAAGTTATATATGATGGCAGAAATAATGTATCTAGTTTGAAGCAGATATATTGTGCAAGATAAACGTTTTAGTATACCTTCATATGCTAAAACTTTGGCAAGCATCTGTAACATGACAGAGATGAGAGTGAAGATTTCCATCCATGTTGTTTTGTTTTTTAAATATTTCACATTAAAGTTCCAAATTCGATGCACATTTGGCCATGGATCATATGATTAGTTGCACCATTTGTAACTTAAAAGAACACCACCCTTGCTTTGACAGTATATGGAAAATGGCAGCAAGGATCAGCTCGTGTCCCTGTCACACACAGTGATTTAATGGCAGACTGAGTTCAGTTCTAAACTAAACCAGATGAACCAAGCTGACGTCACATAATAACATAAGAAGACTGTTTGTACCATTTGTATTTCCAATACTTCCATAGTGTTCCTTGGCTCGTGTCAGCTTTTTTCTACTCACTACCATAATGAAGAAAAAAATTACCTAACTGCATTGGTATTGTGTGCGTTTTCCCCTCGAATCACATTTTAACCCCAAATAATATAAATAAATAAACTGTGTTTTAAAACAGCATTCCTCTATTTGCAATTGTTAGCAACACACACCTCTTATGAGAGAAACCATCTGTTTGTAGTTATCAAAGTTCCATCTGTAGATAAAATATTGCAAGCCTGTATAAAAAAGGGAGATTAACTTCTTATTCCATTCAACCTGATTCACATAAATGTTATACTGTTTTTAAGAACTGATCTTGAATATCTAAAGTTGTAACAAAATACCTGTAGACACCAAAAGAGAGAGACACGGGGGCTGAACTGCTTCCATTTGGCTCTGGCTCAAGTCTATGCTAGATTTGTGTTATACAATGTGTTGTTTAAGTGTGCAGCAGGCAGAAAGAAAAATTGAGAGAAAGAAAATGAGAGAAAAAAGAGAGGAAAGGTGGAAATCTCACAAATTGAAAGGAAGATGGGAAAATTCAATGAAAAATGGAGCAAGGACAACAGGAATATATGATATAATGATATATCATAAAGTTTCCATCATATCTGGACACTTCTCATAGCTGTCACTAACACAGACCCATGTCTGTGCTGAAAAGGTAGCCAAGGAAATGTGACGTTCTCAGCTCTCAACCAAGTTTCTATCACATTTTCCAACAGAAATGCAAATGCAGCTCGACCTGAAAATATCTACCAGTGTTCAGCAGAATTTTGGTTCTGAGTGCAGGAGAAAATCTTCATGTGTCCAATCCAATATAACACAGAAAAGGGAGGAAAACAGAGCCAAGGAATAACCAGCAATGAATGGCTTTGATTTCTTGAAAGGAGATCGAATGTAAACTTGTCAATCAGCAAAACTCTTCTCAGATGAGGTTTTGATCCCTAACCTGAGGCAGGAGCTGCCGATTTGCACTTTGAAGAGCAAGGCCGATGATGACTTTAGGATTTAGTGGGTCAAAGGTGATCATTTAATTATGGTGTGTCAAATATGGCTAGAGCAAGTCTCCTGGATTAAGTCTTGCACTGTCTTTGGCCACCCACACATCCCCTAATGCCGTACTTCGCCTTTTATCCCTTGGCACAAGAAAGACTCCCCAAAAGTTTCAAACTGAATAAATAAGTTAGTAACAAAATTAACCCCCATGAGAAAGACCATAGCTTCTTTTTTTGGTAGTGCAATATTATGCCTCTAAAAGTATAGTATTGTGTGTGTAACAAGTGTTAAGGGTAAGAGTATCCAGACTGAGAACATGTGTGCATAATGCTGGAAAATTTTGATGAGGATCACAACACTAATAGTTTTCCTACTTTTCAAATTCTTAAGAAGGGATATAGGAATTCATTGGAACCCATATTGCTACCCTCGGGAGCCATGTTCTCTGATTTGACTTAGGGTGAAATCTGAAACATTAATTCTTGGAAATCACTGCTCATGATCAGCATATTCAAACCACAGAGACTGATTACCTTTTTTGCATTTGACTTTGAGGCAAAACATTTAATCAGTATCTTGCACTTCCAAAATGAAAAACAAAACTATAACAGTTTGTGGCATTTTCCACCTAAACCTGTTTTGATTTGTTTAATTACAGGAATTGTGGTTCCCCCCCTCCCTGGTATTTCAATGTACGTGTGAAAAATGATATTTAGATCCATAGGTTTGAGGTTTTTTTAGAAAATAAAAATGAAACATAGACACCCTGGAATGTCAGTAGCCCATTCTAGGAAAGAAAGAGGAAGAAAATATGTTTTCTTCCCAACCCAGGTGAGATAATACTCTTTCTAAACTGCTGAAAAAAATAATAAACAGGCCTAAATACAGAGCAAAGGGAAATCCTTATGGAATGTGCTTCTCACCTCCACAGGGAGAGCAGGTAATCCAGATATCTGTGTTGTGGAGATGAGGCTAACTGAGGCTCCAAAGGAGTTCAGTTTCAACATCCTGGAAACATGAAAATGATCTATCATGTTGTTATGGTGGCATGTTCCTAATTTAATTGAATTTAAGGCAGAAAGAGTGGCTGTTTAGGGTAGCTGAGCCCATTAAAAGCTGATGAAATTAAACTCAGGGAAGGAGCTGTAGGAAACACTTAAACTTTACTTAGGTAAAGCTAAACACTTCTGTATTTTCTCAGCTGGGTCCATCAACCACTTTTGAACCTTTCTTCCTCTTCCTAATATCTCATGCTGTAATCTCAGTGTGCTCTTCCTGGGCAGGTCTTTGATTCGACACATAATCCAGTGATTAGGAGAAAAGAAAGAGAGAAAAAACACTGACCAGATCCCACACCAGGGAGACACAAGCTAAATGCTACAGAGCCCAAAATGACCCCTGTTATCTGCGTAACAAATTGGCCAGAATCACAGCTTAAAGTAAACTCAGCGCCTGCCATGATAACAAGCCATGGGATGGTCTCCCTGAGGCTATAAAGCCATGGCAGGCTCTGAAGGAAGCCTTCATTTTTAAAATAAAAACACATTCATCTGGTTGGCATAGAAAAATAAGCCACTTTGCCGCCGGTGAAGGGAGGTCACATCAATGTTGCTCAATTGCGCATTATCATGGGAAGGCCCTTCATGTGTGATACGGTCCCTCCAAGTGGAAGGAAAACAAAAAGCAGGGTGGAATCACTCACAGAGAAAGGTTTATTTGAGATTCGGAGCCTTCCACTGGGCTGTCGATGATGATAAACGGAGTACAGCACAATCTCAGATGAACGCACGTTGATATGCTTTAAAAGGAACGTGACAAATTGCTCCGGGTGAGAATTCCAGACTGATAAGTACATTATTATGCAGTGGGTGCAGTCAGACTTAGCTTGGATACCAACACCCCAAGCACTACAAGCACCTGGTCCAAATGAGCCTAAAATACTCTTTCAATATCCAGGGGCCTGACACTACTATAACAGGCTTGGGCACACAGGGAGTCCTGTTCCATTTACTGTGAGCCATCACTGGTGTTTCATGTTTAATTTCTCAGACATTTTCAATATGAATACCTCAGTTCAGCACAACCAACTGCTCCTCCGCCCATCTCTCCACACTGCTGCCATAACCAAAGGCAAATGTGGGTAACCATGCTAACCAACTGATGACACCCATATCGTGTCTTTAACCTTCACTGTTTTTCTTGTGAAAAATCACATTTCAGAAATATGTCCAGGCTCAGACGTTTGAAATTTCTCTTTTTTCCCCAAGTAATAAATATGTTATTATGGACAGGGGTTTACATATTCGTACGTACCAAATGTTTCACACAGATTTATTATTATTATTATTAGCATAATTTTTCTGTTTAAAGTAAATAGAAACACGTTCCCTTCCTCTCTCTCACTCAAACATTGTGTGACGCTTCCCACCTGCCTGCCTTCACAATGAAACAAAACAGAAACAGCAACCAAACAAATGTTACTTCTTGCACATTTTAAATCACTGAAGCAATTTTTTATTTTAGCTGTTCTCTCTTCAACTGCTGAACAAGTGATTGGAACACAATTCAATGCTGGACTCTCAACACGGTGTGGATTGTCACATTGTAGGTCTGCATGTATACCTTATACGTATATATTTAGTGACTAGTTCTTAAAAAGTGCTATATAAGTTCTGTGTATAATTTGAACCTCTGATTATGGGTCAACTATAATAGTTAATCTTGCCGTACAATGTAAACTAAGGCTGTGTTTATAGTGTTTATAGCTGTGGAGATCAGGCGGTAATTCTTCTTTTATTAGAATTCAGAAAGTATGCAGTTCCTACAGGGAGGTACTCTGTGGAAGTTGAAACTGTTTGGCCATATCAGGTTGTCCCTACCTGTTTAGTACTGTACCTAATGTCTGGCCCAACCTGGGCAGAAATCAGGCCAATGTGAAATTGCCCCTAGTTCCCCTGATGAGCATGTATCCAAAGTAATCATCTCTAAGGCAAATCTGGGCCTCAGTTTTTACCTTCTGAGCCCTATAACAAAAAACGTATTACTCCATTTATTCGCACTGTAACATTGTCTGCACATTGCATAGGTTCTTCTCTCTGCAACAATACCTACCAACCACAACAGTATTATTTTCTATGCATATATACAGTATATTTAATTTGATTATTTTGTCATTGTACTTAAACTGTTCCCTCTCTGAATTTTGTAATCGATCAATCAATAAATAATCAATACCTTTCCTAAGTCTTCGGCAGGTGATGGATTGCAGACATCTATCAACCCTACAGGATCCAGCTGCCGAAGATGGGAATTTGGTACCCACCCCCAACTCCCTCTGATTTTATTGAACCTCTTGGGGGGGTTGTCTCCAGGCCAGATTAGGCCAACAAAGACCATTTTTCCAAAGGTGAAATGGTGCTTTATTGCATCAGATGGTACCAAACATTTAATTAGCTGTGGTAACAAGATCTGGTCAAGTCTTAAGGGTACAGGTTGCTAACATTTGACCTGTGTCCCTAAATGTAAAACTTCTAACACATTGTTTTGCGCTCATGTTCCTTTAATAGAGCACGGCATTCAGCAACTAGCTGGCCTCAGGGGCTTCATATTCCGTTTTTTTTTTTAAAGAACTATTTCTCTGTTGGCACGCACGTCATGTATCGAGCGTTTGGAATGACAACTACATCAAACACATCCGCTCTTAGAAAAACAAGAATGACACGGCTTGTTCCTTGTACCAGTAAGTAGTAAATATTGAATGATACTTGGTTGGTTCATTCCAAATTGACTTGAGAAGGTGGTGTTAATCTGCACATTTCCCATTGACTGTTATGGATGTATGAAAGTGACTGAAAATTTCAGCTTTTATGAATTTGGAGAAAAAGATAATTCATGAGGTAATTGTGGGAAATACCATTACTAGAATTATGTGTTTTTTTATTTGTGTTTGTTTATTTACACAAGACATGTTTGAAAGAGTCTTGGTGCACTTTATATAGAAACTGTTTGGTTTACTTTCTGTAACTCATGCTTAATGAAAGAGTGAATAGTGTACTCCTGAATATGAACACTGTAGGAACAAGAGCTCTTCAGAGTTCATTCTATTTGTCTACTATTAATTCGGATGAGGTGAGCTAGGCGTACAATGCCTCATCCTTTTAAAATAATATTCAAGCTTAAATTCTCCAGCAAGGCAACATATTTCAAAACCATTTTAAGAAAGTGGTTACATACTTAAATTCATTCCAATGGCTACCAAGAGTATACTCCAGAGATTTACAGTCCAGTCGACTCTTGACAAAGTGGAAAATGTGGAATCTCAAATACCCTTAAATTCTCTCTGCTATTTTGTTCCAAGTTCAGCTCTATCTATTTTGCCCTGAGGTATATTAGTCAAACTTCATATTTTAGTAAAGAGCATGCCTATTGTTTTCAAGTTTTGCAGCTTTTATAATTGATATTGCACTTTTTTGTTTGATTCACGACAGCAGGCTCTATTTTGACAGGCTTCAGATTTGATCTTGTCTTGACAAGTCCAAAATAGCTTGCAACAGCTTCAGGGGTATGTAAGTAAAAGCTCATCTTTTCAAATTAAGTTTTTTTTTTTTAAGAAAGAAGACCCCATTTCTAAAACAAATAAATAACAATACACTTCAGAGTTCTATAGCAGGAATTGAGGAATTAAAAGAGCCTTTTTGAACACCCTTTGGTGTTTATTAAAGCTTGTACCCCACAATTTATGTATGTAAGAGATCATTTCATATTTTTTATGCCCTTGAATACACTCTTGACAATGAGATTAACCTTCTTTGGGAGTGAGAAAGACTTACACCAGTGAGATATTCAAGGGATTTGGAAACTTTTTCCCCAGCTTGTCTGACTCACGTAAAAGCAGCAGCATTCCGAGTCACTTAGAGCTGGGGGAGCTGACCTGCAGGCATATGAAAAATGATGGCCTTCTTGGGCCTTATTAAAAGATTTGTGCTCCGTTTATTTGGTAACAGGTAATCCCCATTGAAACGCACTGATGATATCTGAGAAGCCGAGCCTTGCGGTTTTTATGTTAACCTTAATCTCCCTCAGTCGAGCTCTCTCTCTCTCAAATGCACACATGGAAAGACTCCCTTTGAAGTTCAACAAGGCCTCTCTACTCTTGCAAAGGCCACTTTCCCTCAGGCAGGCCAAGGCGGTGTAACCGACCTGGCCCCAATTAACAGCCCCATCTGAAGGAAGCAATCAAGCCCGTCTCTTCTTAGGAGAGGCCTTCAGGGGCCTCCTCTCCCTGAGGGTCTCCCGCTCCTAATCAGCTTGTTGCGCACTTTTGCCGCCATCCATTTTGCTTTCTGAAGAAATCATTCTGTTTCTTTTCACACAGTAAAACCTACAGGTGCCACTTCCCATTTTAATCCATCTTATTTTATTTTTAAGGTAAAAAAAACAAAAACATGTATGGTTTAATTGGGGGTAAAGCAACAATAACAACAGCAACAAAGGTATTATACAGATGGAACAATTCTAACATGCATGAAATACTAATCAAAGCTGTAACCATACTCCCTCCAAGTAAAGTCATGAAAAGAACTTCGTAACTTTGTGATATTATGACATTATTATTAATTAGGACTTAGTGTGTTACATGTGTGAAAATTGCTCACATCCATTTTAAGCCTTGCAATTCTGTAACAATATGTAACTTAAAACAGGGCAGAGTGCTTTGATATCTTATTCAGCCCTAACTGTTTAAAATGTATCCCCTGTTCTTCAGCCCTTTCAATATTTCAGCTCTGTACAAATGGAACATGGCAGTGACCTTTGGAACATTTCACAGCAGCAGGAAACACGCCTTTTGACAAAGCTTTGGGAGGATACTCCAGAGGCACCAAAGAGCAGCTTTGGCACAATACCCAACATGACTGCGAGACACTGCAGCCGGCTAAGGCTGACTTTTAACTGAATGTACACTTGCCTTCAATGGGGCTAGGAACCGTTTTAATTGGGTCCACAAAAACAAAAACCTGCACATAAAGCTCAGCTGGTGTCTTAAGTGTCAATCCTCCTTGCCTTTTTTTTGCATCTCATTTATGCCAAAGTATCCAATCCTTCCTGCACATGCTTCTATTAACACTGCAGGTGGCAGAGTTCTGGCCTCTACTAATCAATAACCAAGACAAAGCGAAAGAAGAAAAACGAATGTAGGCAATTTATCACTAGTCTCGTGGTACGGGCAACTGTTATTTTAATGTATGTCTGACGTCAAAAAATTGAAACTGAGACACTGGTGGTCTATTGTTTATGTTTTGCATTTCCAGTGTAAACGCATCTCTCGGCACAGATCGGATTTTGAATCTCTCACGGTGTTCAGGTCAAAATAATGCCTTATATGGAATGCATCTTAAAAGCTTTGTTGACTTTCCATTCGAATCGCTTTCCTATCCCGTCATGGCACAACATATTAATGCGAAGAAGTGGAAAGTTCTGCAATGGCCAAGTCAATCACCTGACCTGAATCCAATTGAGCAGCATTTCAATTGCTCAAGGCAAAATGCCCCAAGAACAAGCAGGAACTAAAGACAGCTGCAGTCCAGGCCTGGAAGAGCATCACCAGGGAAGAAACCCAGCATCTGGTGATGTCTATGGGTTCCAGACTTCAGGCAGTCATTGACTGCAAAGGATTTGCAACCAAGAATTGAAACTCACAATTATATTCTTGATTATGTTAGTTTGTCCAATTACTTTTGAGCCCCTAAATTGGGGGGACCACATATAAAAAATGGGTGTAATTCCTACACCGTTCACCCAATCTGGATGTAACTACCCTCAAATTAAAGATGAAGGTCTACACTTAAAGCACATCTTCATTGTTCCTTTCAAATCCATTGTGGTGGCGTACAGAGCCAAAATGATAACAATTGTGTCACTGTCCAAATATTTATCGACCTAACTGTATTTGTTTTTTCACATGAAGGATTCAAGCTGCTAGGGACTTTGAAAAAAATGTCCCACCTTACTGGACCAATTCAATAATTCAAAGCTCAACTGGAACAAATCCATAAGCAACTCATCCAGGTCTGTGGCAGGTCTCTGACTGAAAGGAACAAGCTGCAGTAAATCACAAAGATAGTCCTTTTCTGGAGTTCCAACTGATGTGAAAATATGAAGAACTTGACATGCCAAAACATTCAGCTACTCACACTCTCTCACTATAAAATCTGGACAGCGGTATCAGAGCTCTCTACCCTGGGTTATCTCAGTTAAGAGTCACACTGCACAGTGGAAAAAGGCCAGATTAAGTGTCAAGTCTTTTTATGCTGTGACCATTTGACAGCTCCCTGGGGGCAAAATCCCTCATTCAGCTTTTCTCTCGTATTATTGGCCAAGGCCCATCAGATAAGGTAGAATTAACTGCAAAAGGAAGAGAGTTGTTATTGCTTTGATAGTGTCTAATTCTAATGTTTTTTTTTTGGGGGGGGGGGGGTTTGCAACAGTTTCATGTTTGCAATTTCAATGTGGATTCCAAAAACCTTTTCGCTGCGCTATTCTTCATCTCAAGCACCCCCCACCCCCACCACCACCACCACCACCACTACCACTACCACAACCAAAAATAAAGCCATGTTTCTGATTCTGTCCTTGCCTCTTTTTCTACATTCTTTTAACTTTGAATGCAATTGTTTTGACATATCCAAACACATTTCTGCTTTAATAAATCGAGCCGTTATTAAACCACCAAGAATACGAAACAAGATTTTTTATTTATTTTTTAATACACAGGAATTTAAAGAGGATAGAGTACTTGTAGAGTAAATGCCTTATAATACCTTTTTTAAATGGTGATGCACATTTTGTTCTCTGCCTTCCTTTCCTCGCCCACTTGAAAGTAACACTGTACAGACAATCGCAGTGATGATCTCTGTTAAATGACTTGCTCTGTGGCTGCTCTCATCAAAAGGGACTTGTGTGCTCTTAATCCTGTTTGTTAACACAGTAACTTTATCTGTTCCTAATAGGCGTGAGGAGGGAGAGGACTTTTTTTTTCTTTCTTTTTTTTTTTTACAGCTGCATGCATTTCTGAATATCTGAAGCACTCCCTGACTGAAAGATCTTGCCAGCATTAGGTATCCAAGAAAAAGAGAGAAAGCATGGCTCATATTAGTCATGATTGAGTTCCTTGTAGGCTCATAGTTGCTCAATTGGTGTCCCCTGCTTATAAAACACTTTCCAACACAATTCCTGTTTTGCAATCTATTATCGTATAATAATAGGCTTTGTAATGTTTCCAGAACAGGTTGAGAAAAATAATGACCATTCTGACAACAACAAGATATCTCACCCAGCCAAACAGTACTGTTACTGTTCTGCATTGAAGAGTAAAGGACATAAGAACAGGCTATTGGTCGTGGGGGAGGCGATTAGCTTGTACCCAGAGTTGGCAGATATGAGTATTAATATAAGACTTGTGTTGAACGCAGGTAATTAAAACCCTGTCCAGTCATGTGTCCGTATTTCGAATACGCCTGTGTAATTGGAATGAAATCAACATATTTGTCTTTAGGAATTCTATTTTCTACACACAATCTTAATTGCTTGATAACCTCATAGGACAATATCATGTTTCCACTTAAAAAACGAAGCCAAATAAATACTTAGCGACTTATTAAATTATTATTATGTCTTCAAAACTACTTAAAACAATGTCATCAACTCAGTGAGAAAAATCCTTTAAGAATTGAGAAAATACTTTATCATTCTTATTCTGGTTGAGAGAATTCTCAAATAGTCAAAAAGCCAAACTATTGGATTAGTCCTTTATTTCTGCATCCCCATGCACGGTGTAAAGCAGCTAGTAAAATCAGAATAAAAGGCATGACACTCTAAGCACATCCAGAACGCCGAGCTGAGGAATGTTGGGTCTTTCTTCTAAGGTAAAATTTCAGCCCACTCCGGAGCAAGCCTCGTCCCTCAGGGATCAGCATCAGACACCGTGTGTAAATAAACAGAGCTCTCAGTGAACCATTGCAGGGCTTTCTGCCAGTGTATGGTTACATTTCATAAGCTGCCCATAAACACGGAGGTCTATAGCGCACAATCCATCTTCAGCCAACTCAGGCCTTGTGCAGGGATAGCACTCCTCGGCCAGAGACGCCACACCATGTCCACATCAGAAATTTTCTAATGAAGTTCACTTCTGCAAACCCAAGGCAAGACTCAGGAGATGTAGACAGTGTCCTAGCTAATGCATTTCCTTTTGGGAATGTTGTGTAAGGTTCTAGTTTGGTTGTCTTTTTGTTCTGACTAAGACGATTTGAGAAAAATGCTTCACACACATATTGCCCTGCCCCCATGAAATCTTCAATGTTCTCCCCTTGTGGCACCATAATGTTGTCTGCTCATGTCATAGGTCCCTCTCTGGAACCATAAAAATCAAGCACAACTGAACTATTTTGCATGCATATTTCTACACTATTCTGTTAGATTATTTTGTCATTAACTGTTTATTATATTGTATTTTAATTTTGTAATTTGTGATTATCTTGTCTCTTCAATGTAGTTACATATGTCAGTTTGTAATGCTGTTTTAGAACTTTTCAAAGACAACCCCTGGAGTCTACAAATTTATGTTGCCACATCACTTTGTTCTGTGTTTATTACAATGTTAAAACAATGTTATTTGGTTACCTGGGACCTTATAATCGAACATTATTAAAAGGTAGAACTACAAAACCAATTTTGGGCATTCTTGTGGCTCAAACTCTGCTTAGCGGAGGGGATACAGTTTTGTAATAGGTTCAGTATTCATGTTTAAAGGATATATGAACAGAAAAAAAGAACTTCTGAATCTCTATGTAATTCTAATTCTTATTCCCTCCACCACCACCAGTGGTATTTTCAATTACAGGGAGATTTCAGGTCCAAGGATATCATTTTACCTGTATTCAATATAGCCTTAAGCTCGTGATTTATTACATCCATTCCATTTGATTTATAACTCAGTAATAAAGTTAATATGGACAACAGGATGACAGGACCAAAACAAAAATGAAAAATAAAAAAATCTGTAAGTCAGTGATAGGTCTGGAATCTGTAGTGGAGAGCTACTCGATAAAGACCAAATAAACAGAGAGGCCTCTTTCCGCTGTTTCTTTGGCCTTTTCAGTGTCACACTCTAGGCAGCTCTGGAGTGATCTTTCACAGGACACTAAGCTGCCACCCTCTGATAGCCCCCATCCCTTCCCATCCTCCACATCACACCAGCTTCCTGCCCAGGCCTAGCCCTCCTGCTCTCAGGGCACATCTTTCAAAAGTTCAGTACTCCACCACAGAGCCAGCCTTTGATATCCTTAGCCTGAAGCCATTGTGTTCTCTTCCTGCCCCTGGGTGCAAATTCGCTCCACGACCGAACTCCAACATCATCCTTCCTGTTGCTCTTCTCAGGCACTGCCTGCTCTAAGAAAGCACACTCTCATAAATGGCGGACACAATAACCAGTACTATCTTTTCCCAGCTTTTGACTTTTCAGGCTCTTATGAAGCTGTGCTATGCCCAGCACCATTGTCTACTCATATTTTTACAGGCACATAAGACATATTCAGGGTTTCCTTTTATAAGAGGGGTATCCTATTCTGTAAGGATTCCTGGATGGAAAAAAAATACAAAAGTTGAACAACATCCTTTATTACATGAGTCTTTTATGACTCATCCCAAAGCCCCAAATAGTCATAAAGACAGGAAAATACATTCATAGATAATAAATAAATTACTACATAAAGCCCAACCAGCACTTTAGAAACAAACTGTTGTGCAATAATAGGTCTCAAGTGTTTTTATTATTGTTTTAAACAAAGCCATTGATTCAGCGTCTATCCCCAACCTAGACAGAGCATATAGTCTCTGGATTTAGCAGCAGGAAGCCCCCTGTCACCAAACATTCATGGATAAGATTTGAGACAGCAGATCTGTAACCATTGAGCCCAGATTACATGCAAGAATGTGGAGTTTCAATGGTGCTAATGTACAATGGTACAGGTGTGGAGTATAATGGTTCTCAGGCACAGTATAGCTTGTGAATTGCATAAAAAATGACAAGCAACATAGTAAAGCTTTTGTCCTGAGCACGTTGTATAGGAACTTAAAAATCACAACAGCAAAGAGGTTCTACTGTTCTACCAGGTTCTACTGTTTCAAAAGAAATAGCAAAGACAAGGTTTTAATTTCTGTAGAGGACTTCTGTTCCAGGACAGATTAAGTTGCTGTACTTTCTGTCACATAAATGCAACTGTTGAAAGATGCTGTGTTTGTGTCCCTGTGTGTGTGTGTGTGTGTGTGTGTGTGTGTGTGTAATGCAGATAGTGTGTTTGCTTGCCTGGGAGAGAACATCCTGTAGAACATTTATTAAACAAGAAATAAATAAAACAAGAAAACATGAAGACACTTGAAACTGCAGTTGAATCTCCAGTAACTGAATATCACACAGAACTAGAGCATTTGCCTTAGCTGTAATCAAAGCTTAAAATAAAGTATATGGGTACCATAGCAAATAAATAACAGAAGCCTAACCCTCATAGCGATGGGCAGATACATTTTACTTTAATAGACCCCCATGTCAAGTCAGATGGAGTCTGAGGGCAGACGGCTATGATTTGCTGTAACATTGAAAGTGTAACTCTAAGGGCTCTGTTTTATTAAATCAGTGTCAGTGATGATGGCTGACTGTCTGGTTCAGTCTCCCCCCCCCCCCCCCCCGTTAACAGCTTCATGGACTATTTCACTCAGCCTGCCTTTAAAAGTAAGAGATACTTCACAGAGGTCATGTGAGGGTCCTGGAATTGGCTTCTTTTTCCCATGCAAGTTAACAAATTCATTTCTCTTTTTAGTTTTTTTCCAGAGTATTTCAGAGGGTAAGTGATGCTGACCGGAGGGTGTGTACTTTTACTGTTGGGGTCAGAAGCCACACATTTTGTCTTGTCAATCTAATGACACTTTTGACAAAGTCTAGGCCAGGCTCCAGTACAGCTTAGACAGCAATGGAAAACTTCAATCCTCAAAACATTGTTTAATCTCTGGCGAACCTCTGGTAAATTTGTCTGGTAAACATCTATGGCTTAGCACAGTAGCAGCAATACTTTAAAAGCTTTTTTTCCCCTCAAAGAACAGATGATATCCTGAAATGAAACTGCAAATAATAGTTTTTTCCCATGTTGTCTTTTGCAGTATTTGCATTTCCTGGCACTTCAGAAGATTCTCTCTTGCTGATTTGTATCTTTCAATGGAATGACTCAGGTCCATATTTTACTAATAGAATGCAGCTTTTTTTGGCAGTGCTTCTGGGTGTTAAGTATGCATCTTTAAAATGTAATGCTGATGACAGATTGCTCTGTGTGGTTTCATATGTTGAACTGAAGTCTATATTTTCTCATTTAAAAAAAAAAAACGTTCTGTAGCACTTAAACTCAGGAAGGGCAATGGCTCAGTTCTTAATTGCTGAAGTACAAAACGAAGAAGCAATTAAATGTCTCTCCGCCATGCTGAAGCATCTTTCCATGAGCTACAAAGGGTGGTGGACCACAGGGAATGCAGTTTCCATCAACATATCACTGTCTCCTTAATGGGCTCTGGAATCTGCTTACTGTCTAAAATGCACTGTTGCCCAGATATAGAGACATGCAAAATAGCAGCCCTTTGCACGAAGCATGGACTACTCAGGTGAGCAACCTAACAAAAAGTGTTGTAATTGTCCCATTTCTTCACACTACTTCTTTAACAACAACAACAACTCAGGTCTTGGAAGGGGCACATTGTGAACCACTGAGGGGTTGTGCTTGTTTGAGCTGAAGACCCTCAGTTCCACAAATTGTACATCTCAGTCACAATCCAGAAATGATGCTCCTGCACTAATGAGAGCTATTGTAGGAGCAATGAGTTTGAGATTACATGTAAATGTTAAGGTAATAGGCCAGCGAGGGGAAAGAGCAGTCAGTTTAGGTTAAATCAACAGCCTATAAAAGAAACCATGCAGAAGGCAGAAACAACGCAGAGCAACTGACACTAACCACAAGAATGAAAAGCGTTAAGAAAGATCTCAAGCAGTTACATCTGGTGTACTCGCAGTGTTAACTGCATGGTAGTATGTTCCGGAGATGACAAATTCAATCGAGAGGTGAAACATGATGGGAAACTAGATTCTGTGTGGGGGGCTAGCTCCATCTGAAGTACAGAGAAATAAGGGATTGTAAATTTGACTACATTCATAATAATGTTTTATCTTTCAACTAGAATCCAGCAAGAAACCAGCCAGAATGAGCAACATTCTTCCATCTCAGACAGGGAGCCCCAAACACAGCCCTGCTTTCTATCCATTATCTGACTGATGCATTCATCCTGGCCAAGGTTCTCCCCAAGACAGCCTCAACCCTGAGCCTCAGACTCATCCACCGCACCTCATTACAATACAGGTGCAGTGCTGTGAAGAGTTCTTCACACAACAGCCTTGGTTCAGACCCAGACAGCATCCTTCAACAGGTCAGAGGGCCTGCTTTCGATAATGTCATTTTATGGCCCTGTTAAGATCTCAATCTTTCTGACTGAAATGAAACAGGTGAAAAGTCTGTGAGAGGTGACAGAACATACCACTATGCAGAGTCTATTGGACAAGTCTGTTATCAGAGGCTTAAATCAAGGAAGGGATATACTATGCTATATCAGCATAGTTAATTTTTTAAGATAGGCTTATGAAAGTGGCATTGTTTGAGCTCTGATAATCAATTAATAAAATATATTTGGTCACATTCTGACAAGTCTGATTATTTTGAAAGTATACAATATTGCTTTTCTAAAAGGGTACCACCATGCTTGAGAATATACTATACATAAAACAGGACTGCATACTCTGGCCAGTATTCAGCTCACATATAAACTGTGCCAGACAATGCCTTGCAAAGTTAGTTTACTGCAGTTAAAAAGGTTGTTGACTTTCTTCTGGAGGCCTGCTCCTGCTGTGATTAACTGTCCATAAACATCACCCCCCAAAAAATTAATCTTTTCTGGTAAAAAGCAAAAACTGAGACAGAGGTAACCTAACAGTGAATACAATCTGATGCTTTCTTATTTATTTCAGCACCTTTAACCAGTGACTAAACTTTAAATCTGGAGCTGCTGAAACCCCATGTCTAACCTATTAGGTCACTCATGGGAACCTTGTTGACAAAGAGTTATGACAGCTTCAGACTAGCACTGGCTGTTGGGCTGTGTACATTGCCTCCACTGACACAGACATGACATATATTTGCAAGACGGCACGAGAGATGGTATAGATTCATCCTGCTCTCCCGAAGTGAAGGTTTTGTCAGTACTGAAACAGTGTTGTGGGTGTGGATGGAAAGGCAACTTGCCAGGTAGCTGTTCTAGAAGTATGTGGAGCAAAGAACAGTTCCATTGAATCTGACAGAATGGCAAGAAATTACACATTATAATTTAATGCTTGCCATGTTAAAAAGCCAATCCCTTCAAATAACTAAATTAATAAAAAACATGACAGCACTCGCCAAACAAAGAGAAAATGCAACGGAAAGAAATTGGATATCTAACAGAAAAAAAAACGCCCAACAAAACACTATACATTCTATTTTACAGCTATTTTTACCCAGATATGTACAGCCCCTACACACTTTGGCTTTTCCAGCCTTCTGCTTAAAATCATTAGTTACACTTTACAATAGATCTCCCTACAGTGTATTAACATAGTTGGTACTCATTAACTACATGTTAGTTACTCAAATAACTCTGTAATTATGCATTTGTTAACATGTAAAATCAAAACTTTTGAACTAGGTGTTTATTAAAATGTCTCTATGTAAAGCATACTGTACTGGAGATTTTAATGTGTTTCCCACACTGAGTACTTCAGTAAGCTTTATTGCCTACCCTCAGGCATTTAAAGAGTGGTGAGCTTTTCTCGCAGCAGAATAAACATTCGAGTTTGGAGAGCTTGCCAGGCACAGAAATCCCCCCGTGCAGACGTTTTCGGTCTTGTCTAACCTAAACCAAACCAGAAACTGTGGAATCTAGCAATGCAATGACTAAAATGAAAGATTACGTAGTGCCTTACTAATAGTATCATTACATTTCAAGCTAAATATAAAAGATGACATGTTGTTTCAGTTGCCAACAGATTGTTAGAGATTAACAGAATTGGGTTATCCTTATACTGTTGGCTATGTAAATCCATCATGATGGGACTGCACTGGCATAAAATATGAATTTTTTTGCTACATGACTGGGTTTCATAAAGAAGGGATGAGACATCTCTGCAATTTGGAGAATTTAGTCACTCGTTTCGACACAGACCTCCCAATATCCAGTATGGATTTTTCAGCTCTCCTTAGATCTTTCTGCTATACAAATAGGCTCAAGGCTCTATGGAGTGATTTTGTCTCGAGTGGGAACTTCCTTCTCAATTAAAGGATTCTCATCTAAATCATGTGAAACAGGTCTCAGAATACATGTGCAGCAAAGGGCTGTTCTGGGCAATAATATTTTTGAACATGTTCATTCTTCTTCATAATTAGGGGGGACTTATACTCCACTTTCACTCTAAACAAAAGCACACAGTCATTAGGAGAGACAGACATCAGAGTTCAGGCCATTTACAGTTTCAGTCTCCCCAATTACCTAACACTGATTTTAATTCAGAACTGCAGCCTTCTGAATACAAGGCTACCATGTATAGCTGAAATTAGATCATGGTAAAATATACAGTAGCAAAGAGCTGACCACAAATTACAGGCATGGTTTCATACACAGTCAAACTCTACTAGAAAATATTAATTTTTATTTGACTTTGGTTTGCAGTCTTTTTTCCTTTTCATTTTTTGCAGGAAAGCAGCTTCTAGAGGCAAGCGCATGTCAATGCATCATCAAAGTCTACTTTACCTTTTAAGATTAAATAAGCACAAACAGAGGAAGCCGACTCAATTTCAGGACAATAAAAACGTCCATCCCAATTATCCACCTCACTTCAATTACTGACTGTACCCGACAATTTAATTCCCCTGAGAAAACAAGGGCAAGACAGTACCGAGGCATCACGGGGAGTGGGCCTTGTCGGAACATCTGTGTGTCTGAATTCAGCAGCTCTATTGAGTTTGATTGAGAGACAGGTTTTCTCCTGACTTGTTCACATGGTGGCTGCACACCCACATCTCTAGCCTCTGTGGAGTTCAAACACATTCTAAGGCCCTGGATCCACTTTGTACAGTTACCACCTCTCAACCTGTCACCCAGGAATGTTCAGTCGGTCCATTCACCATTTATTATTCATCTTCCATAGTCAGGGGTCTCTACGGTTTCATAAGACACACCAGCACAATTTAAGACACGATGTAGCATTGAGGCATAATTGGTAACGTCTTGCTGGAAGAGTACTTTTTGAGACTTTTTCTGGAGTAGAAATTAATGTTGACTGCAGTGCACTTACATTCTATTACTTTAAGGGCAGGAGATAATAGAAAGCATACTTGGAATTATAGAATAATACCCTGCTATTTCAAAGGAAGCCGAGACGTTGTTGTTGTTTTTTGACATGCTTTCCTATTAGGATGTTGCCCTGACTTTTGGTTCCTGATGTCAATTCCCTGCGATTAATGCAGTATCAAGATAATACAGGTCTGCTCTGGGGATGTGCCCTCTTACTGTCTGTCCTTCTATGTCAAGAAAGAGAAACGGCTGCTGAGCTGATTCTCATTAGGGACCGGATTTCTAGTGACACAGTTACTTAACATGTTTTCTTAGACTAATGTTTTCATTTAATGTATCAGATTCCACACACTTAAGGATTACAGAATGAGTTTCAAAACTTATATATCTTTTCCTCAGCTATATTATAAATTAATGACCACTGATAGTTAATTTTGCAACAATAAGGATCTAGACTTTGTAAACCACAGTGGAAATTGTTCTCTTCCAAGTACACATTTTCCAGACTTGTCTTTACAATACAGAAAAATAGTTTTAAACAAGTAATACATCTTATTACAAAAGTACAAATAATAACATAAATAATAAACACACATAATACAATCAATCACACAACTTTGTGAGAAGGTTCTGGACTGTCATTTTGCCTTTGCCGAAACTTACCAAAAATATATACAAATTCCTTTTTCCTTTTTTAGTAATTTACATCCTAAATCCCAGTGTGATTCAATCCATCTTGCTGATGAACTCCTCCATTCACCTGAGGGACCACAGAGTACATATAGTGCTCACTGGGGGCATGTGTCATAAGGTTGGCTGCCTCTTTTAACAATGTGCAGTGGACTGGCAAGTGTGGAGTTTACATGCAGGAAGCCAGCCATCCACAGCACTATGTTACGCAGTGAACGAGTTTCACCCTGTAGACACCACTCTGTCCAATCTCTGGGGCACACGGGCCAACTCAGTATTGCTTACTGTGATTCCCATGCGCAGAATGTGAAAATAATCAAGTTTCACATAAAAAAATATCACTGCAATATCAAAATGTACGCCCTCAAGGTTAAGAACGTATGGATCCAACTAAGGTGTGTGTTACAATTATACATACAAAGACATTTGAATCTATTTTTTATTATTCTCAATATGAAAATGTTTCTGCCTTTCCTTTCCCTTGGTTTCACTTGAGGAAACAATGTGTGTGATTTATTGCGTTCTTGGTTTCCTACAGATGTTGTGTCTTCAAGAGCCAAGATGTAAAACAGCCCTGCAGACTTCCCTTAGGCCTACGTATAGCAACCCATTATCGGGGACATTCACTTCAAGTATTTAAAAGATAAGGTGTTGACAGTGTTTACTGTGATTTAATTAATGTTTCCATAGTGACAGTGAGGGCAAATAACTACTGTACATTGCAAATAAATTATTTTCAGACATTACTTCATTGGACAACATCCCTACCCAACCCCCACTTAAAGTATCCACAGTAAAAATGTCTTCTCTCTCCTTTTATTATTTATGTGTTCCCAGATCCTATTTACAGGATTCGTAACACCTACAACTTGGCATTCCTTTATAGGTAGGGGGACCTGCTTTGAATGTTTACTTCTGCTCTCTGACAACCTGCCATAAAGCCATCATTAAGTTATTAATATCTGTCTGTTTCTCAGTCAGAGACCTAATGATAAAATTATAATTTATTAACACTAATTATAGCTTTCAAAGTTGGCATTGGAAAGCAGAAAAAAAGGCCAAAATTAGAAAGGTCTCTCTGTAGGGAAGGTAAGTTGGAGAGTTTATGTTTTTGTAATCATATTTATAGCTAGTACACAAAAAACCCAAATATATAAAGCACATTCTGTTTTAATGTTACTTTAAAACAAGACTGTCGCCTTTTCACACCATTTCACTGGAAAAATGCTAAATAATGGAAACAATATTTATCTGCTGGCTGCTGTCAGGTGTTGCACATTGCTATTTTGAAGTAGCAGTCAAATTCAAGATGTCAGCCTCCTTTTGTTGCAGAGGATATGACCTACAAGCTGCAGTCTCTCTAACAGAAATGAGGAACATCTAATGCAGGTGCTTCCAACACACAATGAATACTAAAATCTGGTTCTCCCACAGCTGTGAGACATGTCAAACACACAGCAAGTCTTGAGGACACATCCCCTGCCTGATTTAAAGCCCAACATCATTAAAGCTATAGTATTATAGACTTCTAACTTTAAAACAAATAGAACAACAGAAGCCTATATGCCACGTTTTTACCAACGCATTTTATGGACAGACCTAGTTAACCCTGGCTCTTTGGATGTAGACCCTCCAGTTCGTGCTAGCAGTGGTTGCATAGGTGACTCACCTGTGTGTGAGAGTCGCAGTCGGGCCGATCCTGGAGTCCAGGCTGAGATGGGAGAGAGGAGCTGGAGAAGGGGGAGCAATACGCATAGCTGGAATGGGCAGAGGGACAATGCCCTGCCCTGGGACCCTGCAATTCCCATTTCTGTTCAAGGAGGAAGGGGAGTCTTCTTTATCACATTACCCTGCTGGTAAGCTCAGCAACATCAGAGTGAAACCTGTGAAGAGCAGCAGAGAAAAGTTCATTGCCTAGACCTTTTTGAAAATGTTTCTTGAGAAAACTGTAAGTCACCTTGGTTTAGAAAAAATAATATTTATTTAAAAAATAATATTAGACCAGATACACTGTGAATTTGAATTGAATAATGTACTGGGAGGGTTCAGGTGTGTATTGTTATCAAAAGGCCCACCAGAGGGATATCAGATCTCAACCAGAGAGACACAATCTTGGAAAGGAATTGAGACAAACTCCACCTATAAGCTTAATAAGTAAACGTCAGAATGTTGGCAATGGACAGCAGAATGGCAGGGATGGTATTTAAACAGCTGAATCAGCAGGAGGGGAAGTAAAACAATATTTTTCTGAACCCAGGTACTTGCTATTTAAGGGCAGAATTTGGCAAAAGGATGCAGTTTTCACGGGGATTGACAGGATTGATTTTAAGGGAGGTTGAGTTCCTCTTGTAGTCAAAGCTTTTTGGCCTTAGTCATGGCAGACAGTTGTAATATACATTTCAGAACAAGGAATGCTGATATTGGGAGTGTCAGTATGCATCTCCGTTCAAGATAGAAGCTGAAGAGCATATATATCCTTTTGAGCCTTCCAGGCAGCTCCTATCACCGACATTCCATAACACTTGATTTAAGGATAGCCAGCCACACTTCACAATGTATTGCACACTTAGGTCAGCAATGTTTGAGGAAGTCCTTAAGCTGAAACAGATAACAAAAGCTACCTTCAGAGAACATGCATGGTTTCAAAGGGATATGTGAAGCAATGGGAATAGGATATCCCAGGTGTCTGTCATTGTTGTATTCCACTAGCCGTGAGCAACAAAATAAAGCATACTTCCCGCAACATTCCTGTTTTTTTTTCCCATAGGCTACTGAGGTAATGCAACAACAGCAAAAAACACAAAAATAGTATTTGGTTTCTTGTACAAGATGTGCTTTCAGTCAATATCTGTATGTAATGTTTGGAGCACATATATTTCTGTACTATACTTATTTTGTTGTTACAATCTGGAACAAACTCCCCAGCAATTTGGGACCATTCAAAAATAGACTGGATATGATCCTTGGATCCTTAAGTTATTAATGGACACCAAACGGACATGATGGGTCGAATGGCCTCCTCTCGCTTGTACACTTTCTTATGTTCTTATGTTATAATGGGCCATGACAAATGCAACCTAGCACAAACAAAACAAGAGCATTTAAAGTAATAACAGGACTATACATTTAGGAATTGTTAGTGATAAAGACCATTCAGACAGTTCTTAATGGCAAAATAACCACTTGTGAAGATAGTAAAAAGAGAAAGAAAAAAAACTTTGTTTTTGTACACATCTTTTCTAGGTCTGTAATTTGAAGTTCTTAGAATAAAGTACTGTACATTCAAAGAATACACCCCCCAACTCCTAACCAGGTTATTCCCATGGTCTAGTTACTATGTGGTATATGGTGGTGTCAAATCATGGCCATTGAGTCCCATAACAAAAGTGCAAAGGACATTGATGTAAACATGTAATCAAACATGACGAAACACCATGAATTGACAGACCATTGCTACATCAATTTAAACCGAATAATTGAAACATTAATTAAATTGGAATTGAATACACAAGAACTTCAGTGTGGAGCTGTTAACATACCTCTACCTCCAAGACATTGTAAATTCCAGACATTTTGTCACAATATTTCTTTACACACAACCAAAGCAGTAAAAAAAACCTTTTAAAATAGTGGAATAAAGTTTATCTGCCCGTGATTTATTCCACAAACTCTAAAAGGGGTTCAAGACAGTCACAGGAGGTGGCGGTTTTACAGCCTTTTCCTGTTAACCTATCAATCCCTTTAGATTTATAGAAGGTGTTAAAGCTTTTGATTAGGCCTGGCCTTCAGCCTAGGCCTGAATTACTGCCCTAGCCTGGCAGCAGGTGCGCATGGCTTGGAGAGATCTGTGGAGTGGTTGTATCTGGCAGTAAATGTCTAACAGCTGGTGTGCAGTTTATCCTCCAGTTAAGAAGAAAAAAAAAACAATTACTGTAAACAATTGCCAACAAATTAAAATCCTTGCCAAGTAGAATCTATTGAATACATTTTAAAAAACAAACAGGTGTTCCATTCTGTGCATGGGATTAAAAAGTATAGTCACACATACACACACAAAAACACACACACACATACATATAATTTGCCTTTAAAGTTATACACACTTTTTACATCAAACAACAGTCTTTTAGTTTCTCCTAAAGTGCAGATGGCCAGCAGTTACCTACTTGAAGAAATATATGCAATCACAAGTCAATGTGTACATATAAACAGTTCCTGTCTTGGCTAACCTGATTTGGAAGGCAACACAAAAGAGTAATGTTAATAGTCACTAATAACTGCATTGAAGAACCATCTGGTTATGCAAGTCAAAAGGTCACAAAGTAAGGGGCCTGGAGTCAATTTTTTACACAGTTTAGGGACATGAGCACGCTAGCAGCCTCAAGAAAATACTACATCTTTATTTTTATGGTTTTTACTTTTGACACGAATATTTTTCATATGTGGTCTATTTAACATTTCACAATAGTCCCATTTTCCACCTGCCTTCCTTTCACTGGTTTTTCCATCATTTAGTTTCTTTCCCCTATCCTCCACCTTTTTGTGCTCAAGGATTGATGCCTGGAATAACAACACTTTCTCTGGTTCAGGCCAAGAGTATCAGTCTAGCCTGTGCAGCTGCTGCAAGTTTTATCTTAGTTTTTTTTTGTTTTTTTTTCATGCTTGTTATCATGAGTTTGGGAGCCTTGTGGTTTAAGTTGTCATATTTTCATCAACTGCTGCCTTTGAGTGGAACTAGCTTGGACAGCTGAGACATTTTATCAACATTATAGTAGAGATACTCATCTCAGGTTTTCAGTGATCCAGTATTTCGGTCCAACAAGTAATTCATTTTGAAATCTGGACTATCTCACATATAATACTCACGTCTTAGATACCGGGATGAAAGACCAACAAGGGTTTAATACAAACTATGGATCTCAAAACGTTTAGACATATGCAAAGTTTCAAGCATAAACATTGAGCATTAGTTCATATTTATATCAAAGAAATAAGGCCAATAATGATTTGACTTTTAATAGTAGGTGTTTTCATTTTTCTACTTTTCAAATTAATTAAGAACTGCTATAAGTTTTTTTTAGACAGTAAATATATATTTGGGAACACAAATGTACTTGTCCTTGTTTCATAATGACATAAAAACAATTGTAGGCAAATTAAAATAACTTTGGTGGGAAGGGGAAGCACTCGAAATGAATTCCAGAAAGTAGGTTGCCAACATGAGTCAATCCCTGTTTATAAGAGGAAATTGGGCACACTTCCGTGGCCGCAAAGCCTCCCTATCAGTGGTGGTGAAAACAGTTCAGATCGTACCCTTCAGTTTAAAAGTTCAACAATGACTCTCTCCAAGAGGGTAAAAATACGAGTAGAACACATTTTCTTTCTCTGAGCTTGGAAGGCTTGGAAGAGGGCCAGAAGGTGGAGATAGCAGGACTTTGAAGTGGACTGGAGCTTGGAACATGTTAAAAAGCAGCTGTTGGCAGAAAAGAAGCAATAAAACACAGCCCTGAATATCTGCATCACAAAGTGCTTTTGCTTAAAATACCAGCTACAGGTACTGAATCCACAAGGAAGGCACTGCCAGATTAATAGATAACCCCACTGTCTTTTGCTTATTTAAGGGAGGCAGTTATCACAAGATTGAAACAGCTGTTCTTTGGTAACAACTTCAGTGATCTGCCATGCTCGTGCTAACAAGGTTGTCTGTGCACAACACTCAGATTGAGCAACATTCTCACAGCTTTGAAATTGTCCCTTTTTTATGTCAGCAGGCCATTAATCATCAGTTGGTGAAACAAAGAAAAAACATTTGCTTGGTCATTCAGAAGAAGGAAAAAAAACATCAAGTCAACAAGAGATTAGTTTCTTATTGTTCCACTTATAGTGTGACATTGAACTGTAAAAGACATTTCTTGGGGGTCATTCTGTATAGTTCAAAACATATTTAAGAAGAAGATTAGGCCCTCGCTGAGTATAAGTTACAGCTTCCGGGCTACACTGAGAGGGGCCCATGATTTGAAGGCAAATACCCTGCTGTTTATTTTAGCAGTCTTCAAAAAGTAATTTGAAATGTCTTTATCTTTAACCCATTCAAGGTCTACAGTGCAGCACTTCATTAATACACACACGCACTCTCTATGGCTTGTATGACTGATCATATTCTAGAGCTCAACTTTTAATCGTTATTTTTTTAAGTCCAATACTCAAAGTGGTCTGATTCAGTTGATCTAATCCTATGGCAACCCTGACTCCATAGTGTGCAACATGAGAGATAGTTGTTTCTGGTGAAGGAGCATGAGCTGCTTCCTGGGAGTGACATCACACAAACTCCTCATCTAAACTACTACAAGTAAAAGAAACGAGACTGTTTGAGACGTCCGGGATTTTAAAATCGGGACTCTATAATCTGACATAGCAAATCACGCTACACATAATCTCCTTATCAATAAAGGAATAGAGCATTTAGTGGCCATATTGATTCTGAATACTCTCATAAAACAAATGTGTTGTTTTAACACATTACTGCATGTCATTAAACACAACACATTTTGCATCATTTTTATAGTGTTATGTAAACTACTGCCATCTAAGCAGCTGGATTCCTCTTCCTCCAAATGTACTGCTTCTTCTCCTAAGCACTACTTCAGAGATTTTAAGGTTTGTATCTAAGAAGAAGCAGCTGGTTATTTTATTGCCTGTTTATTTTAGACATTGCATTTCATTGTTATTCCTGAAGTTAATGTTGCATTGCCAAAAAAGAAACTTGTTTTTGTAGTACCAAAGGACATTAGCTGTGACTACTTTGAAAAGCAAACTAGATACAGTCAGAGTGAAAGTGAAACTTTCGTTATCAGTCAATTACATTCCTTCTTCCATGGTTTGTAGTTTACTAACAACATTTGTCATGCAAAAGCTGAATGTTCTTAGGTGATTCGGTTATTTTTTTCCTGGTCCGAATTAGTTATCAACAAATTTGGAGAAGAAATCATTGCTAAGTAATGATAGTATAATTTTATTTAAAATATGTATTAAACTAAATGAATCGATTAATAGTCCATTATTTTGCTGGACTTGAGCGCCTGTTCCACAGACACGTAATTCTGAAACTATATCTGCTCGATCTATCACTACACTGCATATTTGTATTTTTTGTTTAGTTTTTGCAGTGCATTATCTTTTGGTTCTTTTCCCCTCAAGAAAATTAGTTTATTTAAAATTTAGAATAAGCATCGCGGGCACAGCAGACACACGGGCATGACTTTGTGGACCACTGTTATATAAGAATACAGTATACTAATTTCAGTCACAATAATACATATGTAAATCTATGTCTATGTCTATGTCTATCACCTTCATTAGAATGAAAGTTAATAATTTGTTACAATGAGTAATAATAGTAAACAATACATGTGATGTTAACAATCAATACATTAATCCCTTTTCACTAAGGAACAACATTTTTAGTATAATCCTAGCCATGAAGTAAGGGTGAATTCATATAGTAAAGTGTTAATTCAACAGAACACCTCCCGACGTGCAATTCATTTTTCTTGGCGAGCACATACAAATGATAAATTTATCACAGAAAAATTGTACTGATTTCTCAAACGCATCTTATTGAAAACTGAAAACATGGTTCAACGATTCCTGGAAGAATGTTTGGGATCATTACCTTGGAATTTGAATTTCAGCCCAATCAGCTTCTTCCCAGATGCTATCGCACAATAGGCTTAAATATATACTTACATGGATCCATTATTCCACCTATTTTTTCATCTTAAAAAAAAACAAAATCCAATGCATTTTATTGTACATAATTATCTGTTCCTTTTCTCTTACTGTTTTAAATTACCCACATTTGGGACATATTAAAGTCATTAGTACAATGAGAAGACAAATACGGCCTTTTCAAACTATCACAAAAATTCCAAACTACAGAAGCAGCAAGGGTTTCTAATCCATGTGCTGACAGCTGCATCTCCCCTGATGTGTCATCACACCATGTATACACTGTAAAACACTCAGACACACAAGGCTTAGGTCATATCTACACCTAATCAAAAATACCCCAGGAGAAACTAGTCAGTTTTCAAACAAGGTAACCATCTACAGGGCCCTTTTCTATTAAATGTCACAATACATTTTGTCTGGGCCTTCTGATCCCTCTGTTCGGTGTATAATAACAACCACTCTCATTTCCTGGATCATTTGAGGCTAATTGAGTCAAGCTCCTTCAGTCCATTTCAGAGTCTGGGATGGCTACGCAGTGCCTATGGCCTCCTGGGTTCCCTATCATAGCCAGGATGGGATAACCGATTTCAATCAGCACGTAGAAAGCTTTCGCCTTTCCACTCATGATCCCTTCTCCCAGCTTTCACCAATCTGTCATCCAGTTATATATATATATATATGTTTTTTTTAAATCACATTAAAATCCATGGACAGGAAACTCCTGAGTGACTCAACTTGTCAAATGCATATGCTCTTAGATCATGTTGGGCCCTATAGTTGAGAAGGCCACGTCATAGCTGAGCCCGCAGTGTTATGAATGAGACCTATGTGTTCCCTACAGGGATAAATCTGCTATTTGCACTATGAAAAAAGCCAGGTGGGCTGATTCTGGTTCTGTGTATGCGTGTTAAATTGCCTACAGAAACGGATCTCGCTGCTCTGCTTGATAAGGCTGTTACTCCTTAAATTAAGCTTGCCCCAGGGCTCATCTACAGTACATCCTGACTTCATCCTTTTGTTGCAGGGGGAATGCAAAAATAGAAATTGGCAGATAACTAAATTAAGTCATTAAAATGACAACTAAGATGATCAATAACTTTCTTCAAACCTCCCACTGTATAGCATTAACTGATCCTGTCAATAATTAGAATGTGCTGAAGAAAAGTTTAATAACAAACAACATCTGTGGCGGACTTCATACTCACACCATTAATTACAGCATTCTTCTGCAGGGTAATAGATGTTGGAATATCAAGCTGTGGTTTTACCCAAGTTTGTAATACTGTACTTCACTATCTTGAGCAGAAAACAAAAATATTTAATGTGTTGCCAACAACAACAATTTATTTTTTAAACTCTACCCCACAAAGTAAATAACAGAAATAACAGAAATGTTAAAAAGTCAGGGGTTGGAAGAGTGAGCAACAGACATTGTGTCAATTTTGGAGGGTGTTCAGCAGACGTGGCTTCAACAGGTTTGAGAGTGTTTGTTTTGCAAGTGTGACAAAGCCAGGAAAATGTAATTCATACTTATAAAAGCTTGGATTCATACAACATGTATCATCTGTACTTGTGCATCGTAGTGTAATGCTGTAAAAATGTTAGTCTACATGGATTCTTCTGTACTTTGATACCTGTGTCTACCATCTGAATATGTAATTATACTAATAATAATATTATAATATTATTATCCTGTACTGGGCTGTATTGTGGGTATTTTTATATGACTAGTCATAGTTAAATCCACAGCATGTTTCACACTGTAAAATGAACAGTAGTATGGTCACATTGGTGAGTGACAGTATCATTGTTCTCTTGAAAGGTATATAACTTCAAACAAAGTTGGGGTCTCCACCTTTTAACGCTAGGAAATCTGGGATTTCAATGCAAAACTTTCACAAAAGTGTACTCTTGTGAATGACTGGGTGGGAGGATGCATTAATTGAGACACCTCTTAAGATGGCAAGCATACTATTGCTGCCCCACAAGGGAGGGTAACGAGGAAACAAAGGAGCAGTTTGGGATAAGGCCATGGTCTCATGCTGTCTGCAACGCAATCGTCGAAGGTCATTGCATCATTATGACTTTGTCGCAGTTTAAGAGTCAGCTGTCAAAACAGCAATAAAACAATGGAAGTGCTTATCCTGCAGAGACAATGTGACAGACATTCCAGGGAGTGAAAAAAATAATAAAAAGGTTGGCTAAGAACTTATGGATAATGTTGGGCAGAAGTGTAGTAGAGAAAGTAACTATATTTTTGTAGTTAGAAATACCCCCAAAATTTGGCTAACAGTTTAGCATCGCACAGTCTTAATCTTGAAGTTTTCCATGACTTCACTTAAATGTAATCTTTGGCTTCCCCAGGGGAACTCAGCATGGACATGTATAAACTAAACTTGTGCCCACTCGTCTTATGGTAACCCCTGTGTAAATGCTCTGACCCCATCAGGGGTTTATTGCAGTCACTCAGTTCAAAGTGTTCGCTCAGTCGATGTCTGGGCTCTTCTCGCTGACTCAGGGGCAGCCCCTAATGTGATGAGATCAGAGAGGGCAGTAACACTTGTTTAAACAGATCATGGAGCTTGTGATTTAGTGATCTGTTTCTAGTACTGAGCCTAGATTTTTATGGCTTCATTTTGGAAGTGTTTATTGTTAATCACTTAGGTAAATACAACAGCCACTTTCTCTAATTAGAGTGTTGAAAACTAGTATATCTGCATGCTGTAAAATATTTGAAATTATTTTTATTATTCATTTAATTGCATTTTATTCTTTTCAATATTAATCATATCTGAGTCAGTTAAAAAAAGGGTAAAACAACAGTTAAGGTTTTCCTTCCTGCTTATGATTTAAGACAAAACAGGATGCTCTGATTCCCAAATTAAAGGAGACATATTTCTAAACCTTTTAGAGTCTACCCAGAACATGAGTTACCAAAGCCTTGAGATAAGATGTGGGACGGAATCTGTTTTTTTCCAGAGGCAGAAATAACTGATTTCTGCACAACAAAAGCCCCACAATGGCAGAAACTGAATAAAAAATAAAGTCCTCTCATTAGTATCCTTCAGGGCTACTGAAAAGCCCTGTCACCACAAGAGCTACCCACACAGTACTCACCCAGCCAATGAGCAAGATCCCAGCTGTATTCCTTTTGTGTTGCCCAAACACATTGCAAGATATGTGATGAGCATACATTGTAAAGGGTTTCTGTGCGCTTTTATTATCCCCTGTTTTTATGCCACTTTTGAGTCTAATTACAGCTTTAGAGTATTGTACCTTGTTCAAAAAATAAGTGCCAGCTATCTCCCCGCTTGTACAGACATGTTAGAGCATTTGTACAATCTAATTTGAAGAGATGGCAGCAAAGAATTTGGGATTCTAGCTGTCCCCATGCATTGGGTGCGAAAGACCTCGACACAGTGTCTGATTTGGCATGGAGCCGGTCCTTTTGGTGCCCAGTGTGCTGCACTAAACTCTGGCATCAGCACACCTTAGCAACTCCTAAAAGGTGCCAAGTTCAGCACAATTAGTCCACTGCTCTGTCTACTGAAGCCTGTGCCAGCGTCCCACAGGTCATATTGAGAATGGCTGAATATTTTTTTAACTTTTTCATGCTTTTCTTTCCAAGGAGCACATTTAACTAGCTGGAAGCAAATACAAGCCTCCTGTGATGGATATTCCTGCTATAATTGGTCACAAATTCCCTAAATTGAGACAACAGAAAATACTATTTATTTCAGTCTTTTGGGAGGGGTTAACTTCTCATATTTCTGAAGGTGTTAATGTGGTTAGCTTAGAATAGATAATAGCAGAATCTTGACTGATACAAAAATAGAAACAAATAGGTGAATCAGCTTTGAATATCACTTCAAACTTGGTAATGAGACATTATTTTACTATATGAGTTTAGGAGAAAAATTAGGAGAATTCTCAACAGAAGTAAATAATGTAATGGTTTAATGGAATTTCAATTTCATACTTTTGTGGAAAACATGCTATACTCTAAGCATCAATAACCGAAAAAAGGTAATGTAGTTTAATCAGTTTTAAATTTAAAAAAGTTTGAACACATATTGAACACATATTTTTCACAACCTGTGCTTCATGCAAAGGTTTAAAATGTATAGGTAACCTTATTTTCTTTTCAGCGCCTGTGGAAATTTCTGGGTCACTTCACCCCATATTGTGCATCCATTAACACTTGCAAAAAACAGCCTATAAAGTCTAATAATGACTGTGATGGCAAACACCCATAATTTCCGAAGCAAAAACACACTGTTAGTTTTGGCATCTGTTAATAACAAGGTAGAAATATAATTAGGAATTTTGCCTGCTAGGCATATGAATGCCCTGTTGTGCTATCCATTAGTGAGCCAACACTGTGGATCAGTAATGTACACATTACAGACTGATTCCATTGTACAAGAGTACATTGCCCCACTTCCCAGTGACAAAAAGACTGTTATTGCAAACTAGCCTTCTGCTTCGCTGTAGGAGGGAACAAAGATTCTGGAAGGCATTCAGAAAGACTGAGGGAATTACGGTGAACAAACTGAAACTAAAAATGAAGTCTTTCTCCTTCACCAAAGGTGAGACAAACACATTATACATCATGAGCACTTAAATGTAGCAGTTCAGCATGCATTTTAACCATGCACTAGTAATTAACTATAGGCTTTATTTTACTGTATTCAAGTGGAATGTATACAGCAGAACATATATAAGACTGACAACAGCAGAAATATTATTACACTGCAGTTTATTCAGCTGGTTGGTCAAGTGGGAATTTAGTGATTGGGATACACAACAAGATTTTCTTTTTTTTTTTAAGAAAAATAATAAAAGTAAACGAAATAACTTATCAGCTGTTGCTTCAACACTGCAACTGTTGTAAAGAAATGGAAGAAAAATATTCAAATTATTGCACCTAATCCAGGTTGTCATTAGCAAAAACATTATTTTCTTTCTTAACCTTTTTGAAATGTTCCTTTCATGCTTCCGTGCTATTCCACTACACCAAAGAAAGGAAGCTTTATATGTTCCTTATGGAACAGACTGGGCCTGACATTCCCGCTGTCTAATCGATAGAACCCAAAAGCATCCAGGGTTAAAATACATATAATATTTCATTTTTAACACAAAACAGTTGATACTTGAATCTAATTTTACACCTTAGCTTGAGATACTGATTCAGCCTATGTGAGGAATATTAGATGTGGAGGAAGTTAAAAGACATAAAGCCAAATTAGTAGTGGCGCCCAGAAGGAAAATGTAAAGAATGGAAAACCATTATGCTATTTTTATGTATTCCCAGAGGCTCTGAGTGTAAACTGTTTAATTTAGCAATAACATCATCATCCAAAGGTTACATATTTGGACTGATCAGAGAAAGGGCACAATAAATCTCTATGCCATCAATACAGATTCTGAGCCACAGAACCAAATCCTCACACCACTTTATTTTCATGGGGACTGTTTTTCATGTCTTGTATGTTAAATGTGGTTCAAATTCCACCTTTGAAGATTTTTTTTTTTTTTGGTGGGGGGGGGGACTTTTCAAAATGCAGCATTAGTGGAGTGTGTGCAGGGGAAGGGGGGGAGAGAGGGGGCGGTTACAGGTTTGGGGAGTGCAATTGCACACCCACGAATGCCATCTCCACTGACCTCTGCAATGTGAAACCGCACTCCAGCTTCTCCCGGTGTGTCTTCTTCTCTGAAGTCGCTCTGCCAAGGAGAAAATAACATTCATTACTAACGACACCTCTGCCTGTCAGGTCCAGAGACCCACACATACAAGCATAGAAAAAACTAATTAACTAGAAGATTCTTGGGTTCCAGATGCTCCCCCAGCTGTCAGACAAAAACAGGGAGATTTACACTCCTTTGCCATTAAAAGTTGTGTTGCAGAGAAAAGATGTAGCATTTGCCATTAGGAGGGAAACCATCTTGTGAACTATAGGTGTCTGCAGTAGCAATGCATTCCTTGAGAGACAGACTTCAAAAGCCCATGTAAAGTTTTACAAAACAGTTAAATGACAAAGGACTAAGAGTGCTTGATTTTACCTCTTCCCCTGGCGGCTTGTAAAACATTTACTACAGTAATTCCCCTGACTTTAACAAGATTTACTTTACAACATTTCTCCCACTATTGTCCCTGCTGTACGTGCTCCTCTTATTCTTAGCACTGCTGTGAATACATTTCCGGCCCGGCTGCTACCTGTCTTTCATGTCTTTGTAAGTTTCAAAGGAAGTTCATCTGTAGATTAAAACTGCTGTCCAGGTCATTTCCTTTAGTACATTCTGACAAAAAGAAAACACTAAACAGCTTTATAGCAGGTTCAAATAATACATAATAATTATGTAGTTTCCTTTACTATCCTTCACTGTGTAATTTTTCAACGTTAGCGTCAATATAGGTTAATAAGGAAAATATGAGGTTTAATTCCCAGAATGGAAATATACCAACAACTGAGTACATTTATCATGACTGAATTTGTAACCCATGAATGCTTATAAAATCTCTTGTAAGCCTATTACACTGTAAATATTAGCCTAAATATAGGAAGATGCATGATATTGCACAACAAAAAGCCTATTATTTTACTACTGGAAAGAAATGCACCCACTGAACTGAGGATATTAACTTTCTTTTTGTACTTAATACTTTATTCAGGGCCAGCAGACAGTCAGGGGCGAGAGATACAGCACGAGTAACAAAGACACTGCAGTCAGAGGGCTGGGTGTGTGGATCATGTGGTGAACCAGTTCTTCAAATGGCCACAAGAATGTCTTGGTCCAATTAACCATTAGGAAGTGGATACATCAGTGGTATCTTATTTGCGATTCTTCTTGTTGCATGCAGGGGATATTTTGGGGATTGATATTTAAATCCAACCTTTTAGCCTGAATACATTCAACATTCACTGTCAAAAAGCCTGGAGACAAACAAGGAGGGGCAGGATAGTGTGAAACGTGGTTTCTAGTAGGAGTCTGAATCGAATGACTGATGGGCCTTTTTTCAGCACTGGATATTCTTGGTTTTCTTTTTAATTCCACTCGCTGCGAGTCTGTGGTTTGTCAAAACACTTTGCACCATGTTGTTAGAGGTACCGTGTATACAATCCTTCCAGTGCCTGGAAAGCTCAGGACGCTGTCATGGAAATGGCAGCCAACACAGAATGAACTATTGATGTAAGAGGCAGTTACATGTACACCTGTTGTCATCACCCCTCTGTGAAGTCATCCTAGTCTGTCTGCTTTTGTCAACACCACGGAGACATACATCCCATCACCACTTCCTCCATGTGCGCCCCAGTCCAAATTTTTTACTCACATGAATACTGACAGCCTAATTCAATACAATGCATGTGAGAACTATGCAGGTTTTGCTATTGCAGGCAACATCCATCGCATTATCACATTTGTTTCTTTGGTTTGGTCGGTTTTGTCCGATTACAGAGCATCACTGAATGGAGCTCTGATTCGCAAGGGGTTACCCGTCCGGTGACCTGTTGCCCGTTCTTCTTTTTCCCCATCCAATTATGTGCTGCTCCATGTTTTCCGTGCCATTAACGAACACATCACCAAGCTTACAAGATCACCTAGGCACTGAAAACACAACTAAGTGATTGTGTACCCAGGAATATACTTTGGCAAGAAGAATTCAGCTAATCCAATAGGAGTGTATTCAAAAGCCTTATTTGGTATTCCGAGGACTCACAAACAGGCTGAATGACGTCCGCTATCTCCACAAAGCAACCAGCTTCCTCGTTCCAGTCCAGCTGGGAACGGCGGCCCCATGCTCTCCCATTGTTTCCCTACTAAGGAGTTTCTAAAGCTGGTTTCCTGGACTATCTGGGAAACAGGAGACAACTGTGTCTATAGAGTGGACCCCAATAAACCCAAATGAAACTATCTGTTGCTGCAGCACTCATATGTTTGTTGAGTGGGGTACAAGTCAATGCCTTCAAGTGTTTCAATATCATGCAATTTCATTCTGAGTGATATTCTACCATATAAAGATGTTGTGCTATATCTAATTTCCAAAGTAGAAAACAATGTTAATATTAGCTATATATGATGAAGAGTTTGGCTTGATCTCCAATTATCAATTACAAATTGAACATATCCAAGACCCAGCTGAATGAGACCATACTCAGTTTCTATTGTTGTGGACAAAATCAAGTAATGTTTTCCCTTATAGACAATAGCCTAGTATATAACAATAAAGTAGCCCCTTAGAACATCTGCCCTATGTCACCAATATGTCCTTCTTATTCACATTTTGCATCATGTCCTTGATTGAGCAGTCATTCCAACCTGTCAGCTCCTGCCCAATATGAGTGCAGTCTATTTCATCAAAGCTTGGTACCTCACAACACAACTTATCCCAATGTCAAAGCTGCTCATTTTTTATTCTGTTCCAGAAACCTAAATGTAACTTGCAACTACTTCAATTTTTGTTTGTATAACGATACCCCACAGTTGATAAGCTAAGAGTCTCTCTCATAGATTTATGCTCGTGGGTATTATGCTCATGGATGAAAAGGATTCTATTGGCACTCCAAACAAAATGCCATCTTGACCTCGTGTTCCCACATGAATTCCTGTAAGGCTCCTGACTTCCCCTTTTCCCATCGCAGACGAGGCCATTTCCACAGGAGACAATCACCCTGACTCACAACCTAGCCCTGGAAGACACTCCTCAGTTCCTGTGACACTCTGGCTTGCAGACACATCTCTTTCCTGTGTGACCTGTGTATCTTGTTTACTCACTGCAGCCCTCATTGTGTCAGAAGGGACCCCAGCCTAACCATGTTTGTCATTCTGATGAACTTTACAGTCAGGTTACAACCATCTTGAAATGTGTCTCAACTCAAAGAGTGTTTTTTTTATAGTTATTTTGTTTTTAGTTCCATTCTTCTTTGTCTTAATCTATAACAATTGCGTCTACATTCTTATCTGATGAGGTGGAAACACATGCTGTATCCACTTTTCGACAAAAAATTCTAATTCAAATTATGAGTATTGAAGATGGCTCCGAATACAACCAGAACTCGTTGATACTGAGGGATTTGCTAATTTCCTACTCGTCCAACTATGCTGAGGTGTTTCTTTGTCTTTCTCAGTTTGCTCAGAATGGATCACAAAATGGATCACAAGGTGAGCATTGAACATGAACAACATTAATGGCCTTTCTGGCATAGGGGAGGACTGGAGATGAACCGTCCATTATTCGATTAAAGTTAAAACAATCACAAAGCATCTGTCAGACTCCGGAGAACATATTCAGCAGTTAGGCACACTTTTTTGAAATAGTTCTGCAAGTGCAATTTCAGAGAGATGACATTTTCACATAGGAAAAGAGAATGAGTCATTGATTCAGCGCATTTTTCCTTTATCTCACGGCTGGCAGATGAAAAATCATACTGAAACATCGCCTTGAGTATATCTGTAAGTAAGCAAACAAACACTACACTACTGTGCAAGCACAGGCTTCGCTTTTGAAGAATATGTATACATCTCCAGCACTTCAAAGTCGATTTCTCCATTCCCATAAAAACAGAGACTAATGTGTTCATTTATTACACTTAGAGCTGGGCAGACTCAAGCATGCCCTTGATCTATGAAGCTAAACCCAGATAAAACACAATGAGATGGCGTCCAGTTCTTGAATGAGCATCTTAAACAGTCATTAGATAGACATATATCTCTTGGCCTGCCAAAGGTAAGCCCAAGGTATGACTGCAATGCCTGAAGACAAATGAGTTATGCTGACCGCCTCCTTACCCGCCTATGCATCGTTTGATATGCAATAATAATAAAAACATAATAAAGACATTTGGATAAATCGTCATGTTACACATGAAGCCTGCTGTGGGCAGCAGCGCTGTATCATTCGACATTCACTCAAAAATGTGGTTTACATTATCCACATGTCCAAAGTTAACACTATTGAATCTCTTCCCATTTCACATCAAATGATGATGCATGGCTTGGGGAAATCCTGAAACGCTTTGCTCTGTACTTTAACCTTGCTTGAACTGGGACCTTAATGTATAAAGTGGTCAAAGTGTGTTCTGTGATTTTCTGAATACTTGGAAAATAGATGCTAAGTTGGTTGGTTGGTGAATATAGCTGTTGAAAGTTCTGTGGAGTTTTACAAAAAGAAATGTAGCTCCTTAAAGGATTTAGGGGAGGAGTTTTTTCTCTCTATTAGCTTTTTTCTGGGATGTTTTCATTTACAATAGTAATGCGTTTCTGAATGCATTGTGTCTTTTATCCCATTTAGCCTTTATTGAAATAAGGTTATTTTACATTTTAGATTTTTAAAGTAAAAAGGAAATACCTTATTTTTGTCAAGAAGTAAAAGGTTTGGTAACTTGGTGTCACTTTTACTCAACATCCTTCTTACAGCAGCCCTAATTAGAAGGTAAAGTATTATCCTGGAATTAAAGGAAACTATTTCCAGATCAGTCTCCTGTTGTAAGTGGGCACCCCTAGGGAATTGGGATAGCTGTTACTTTAGGCTAGGATTTGCTCAGATTACAGAGTGTCATGTGATCCACCTGTATTTATAGCTAATTAAGGTGCATTTTGGGAATGCTGTGCCTTATTTTGTAAATTGCTGGTACTTAGCTGAATGTAGGACTGAAAAGACAGACGAAGGTTAATGGTGGATTAGTTCATGTTGCCGCTGCCAAAATAACTTTCTCTGTAAGATTTTGAAAGGTTTTCTCATCTATAAGAAGCTAGCCTGCATAAAACACACAGTAATAAATTACAACAGTTAATAAAAACTACACTAGTATTACACAAGCACCCGCACCAGGAAGTCGATTACTAGTGGTGGGCATCTTTAAAAGCTATTACACGTGGCATTGGACAAAAATCACTTCATAGGCGTAGGAAGGCTTAGATTTCTGGAAAGTAGAAATAAACTAAGCTCTGTCGACATGCAATAATTATATGCATCATAAAACTGTTGATTTTAAAATTAAAAATGTAGAAAAAAGTAGAGCTCCTGTAAACTAAGTGGAAAAATATATCACGGTAAGAATCAGCAGCAGACAATGGGTTTTATTACTTATTGTACCCCCCTGCAAAATGTACACCGCCACGAGCTAGCTGTGATTTATCTTTGTCCTCTTGGCCTGAAATTCCATTACTTGGAAAAAAATTGGTGTTTAGCAGTTGGAATGAGGATGTGGAACATTATATACTAACACTCAAAGAACAAGAAGGCAAGCCCAGAATACAGCGACCACTTGCCATTAGACACAAGGGGAGCTCAGCCACATTCTAGAGCAGGCAAGATACAGATACAGAATGAGGGACACAGCTTGTATGGGGTAAATGGGCCAGCTATCTAGCTTGGGCAGTGGATGAGCATACTAGCAGCCTGTCATCTCAATGCGGTTGTTTATCCGCTGCTCAGAGATACAGGCAGTGCATATCAAGTGAGAACGTCGGCTATCTCTGAACCCTCCCAGGCAAAACAGTGATGCGTTTCATCTTCACAGCACTACCCAGCCCGCGGAAGCCAGAGACCTCCTTGTCCATGACAGGACTGACGTGGTTTACACACACAAGCATTCCACACACGAGGGCGCATCTCCTTACAGGGACAGGCCGCGGTGTGTGCAGACAGCCTGACACGTGGAACTCATTCGCCCAGATTAATTCCTGAAGAGCAACGTCATGTGCCCGTCTTTGACACTTTCTGCACTTTTCCTGGTGCTTCATTTCAATAGCGTCTCCATCCATCAAGTCGGCTAAACAAAAGCGTGTCGTGGGGGTAAACACAATGATTTGGCCGACTTTCAATGGGGGTTTCTGTTTGTTGACATTGTACAGATAAGGCATAATTCATTATGACAATTGCTATAAAACAGGCAATTAATATCTCAAGTGGGTGTAAGGGATGAGAGGCTCTTGGCTTACAACTTCATACCAGTGTTGACCCAGGAGTACAGCACAGTAGGGAGTACTTGCTTAATGCGTAAGGTAGCAACTGTTGGCAAACTGTTAGGCTCAGTTTAGTTCCAAAAGAGGAGTCCTAGGATGTGTTAAAGGATAACTTCTGGCCTCAAAACTAGAGGAAATCAGGTTCACGTCTTTATGATTCAGTAGGCCGAGTACAAACAAGGTGGAAAGCAAGTCTTAAGTGCAGTTAGCGCACCAATAAATGCTGTTAACAGTTACATTACATAAGTAAGAAGTCAGGTTTAAGGTTAACTGATTCAGATCAGACATACTCATTGTAAAATACACTAGTGTGTAGTCCATGGAAAACCAAACGCTTTACATTAAAAAACCTCCACAGCCACCACCACTGTTCTCAAAATCATCATTCACTGAGTACCTTGAATTCATGGAAATTTTAGTCTAATAAAGTCCAATAATTTAATTAATTAAATCAAGAACCAGAAGACACTGTGGCTCTCCAGGACCAGGGCTGCCCAATCTTGCTGTACAGCCTATGGGTTAAAAAACTAAATGATGTAAGATGTAATGAATCCACAAGATTCATTGGCAGAATTCATTGGGATTCTCATCACACTAGACCTACCTAACAGTGTAGCGATGGACAAATCCTATATCATAACATGATTTTATAGAAATTAATATATATAGATAACAAGACAACCTCTATCCTTATCTCTTTCACACCACTGAAATAAATTGGTTGGTCTTGCCTGTCCCTTTAAGCAGGAAGGCAAAATCTGTTGTGTCATTTTCAGCCTTAGCAGCATTGTGATCCTGTTTATTCCACTGCTTTGCATTCTCCCCACCCATATGACTGACTGTCAAATGAGAAACATCCATCATCACCCTTTAAGAGTCCAAATAAAGGCAGCAGGTCACACTACAGACTTCATTAGTGCAAATTCCAGTTGTGATAGGAGATTAACATATTATTGAGCACCAGGTGTACCAAGAACCTCAGACTGTGGAATATGTCTTACTTACACATTAAAGAATCCCTCTGTTTATTCCCCCTAAAACCTTTGTGAACAGAGCTCCACAACAGCCTAATTCAGTGTAATAGCCGTGCTAAACATTATTGTCTTCTAGAGACAAAGTGAATTCATTACTGTCTTCAGCAGCCTCAGACTGAATTAAATTCACACACATAAGGCAGGCTGCCAAGCAGCACCTCACTACCGAACCAATCCACGCCCTGCACTGACAATACCACTGGCATCTAAGTTATGTTACTTTACTTCAAAGCGCAGTTCAATTGATTAGCGGCAAAGACATGGCATACGGGGTGAAGCGCAAATGCTTTCAAGGAACATGTAGCTCAGGATCTCAATTTACATGAACAGCTATCTCCCATCTCGGTGTAATCCTGGGGCTACAATGCGTGGGGTGCTTTTTATGTGGGCTGCGGTTTCCAAATGACTGTCAGGGGACACCAGTGACATTCTTTTTGGGTGGTCTCTCTTGGAGATGAAGCAATCTATTGCCCCCAGACACTGGGCTCAGCAGGGGAGGAAGGGACAGGAAAGTGTCTCAAAACAACTCAAACCGATGCAGGCTTTCCCAGACAACTCCCATTCAGAGGCTCTGATTGCTCATCACACATTAGGGCTGCTCAAAGGGAGAGAGTCTGCTGGCCACACTGAGTTGCTGCTTTTAAATGAACTGGGTTGAATCAAAGTGTTATAAACTGCATAGGATTATTTTAGTAGTGTAGGCTTTATTATCACTAATGCCAAGAGCACTTGCACATGGTCTGGCCTATTGCTACTGTAGCTGAGAGACCTAGGTGGTGAGCAGTAGCTAAGACAGTGAATTGGCTTAAACATTAGGTACCCCAATATCACAGCAGCAAAGATTACACACCCTGTGTTTCAGCTTTGTGTGAGACCCCCTGGTATGACCCCCCCCCCACCCCCCACATCACACATGCACACAAATACAAACACTCCTCCCCAAGAAAAGAAAGAATCCCCCATTAATCTAATTCTGGTTATTTAAAACGTTTAAGTCTAGGTAAGGGACTCAGTGACTATGAAGAGATAAATACATATACATACACATATAATCTCTCTCTCTCTGATACTAGACTTTGTCAACTGGCATACTATCCATAACTGATTTGATTAGTCTACCAACTGCACAATCTTATGCTATGTAGATATACTAATGCTCCAGGAAGAATCTGTGATGTTCTTCATTTTGTACAAGTCATTCAAAGAAAAGAAATAAAAAATAAAAAAACAGTTATCCTACCATTAACTCCCTATCCCTGGGTCTATTTTGCACACAAGCAGAGGGATGGTGAGTGGGAGAGTTCCCTTACAATCACTACTACTCCCTGTAGCTGGCTTGCTTTCCAATAAGTGTTCCAGTCATCATCGGCCAGCTGAATTACAAGGAAGTTGCAAAATCTATTAAATCTAATAATAACAATCTTCCCTACTGCTGTGGGCTTCGCGCACATTTTATTACGATTGCTTTCCTCCCTCAGGCTCATATGTTAAGAGCTTGCATAATCCCCATGACCATGTGCCTGTTTTGGCAGCAGCACAGAAACAATGGTCAAAATCACATCAAATCAACTAGTATCAGAGCGATAAGCACGCAGCAAAGGCTGGGTAACGGTTTCTCAAATACAAGCTGCTCAGAAATGTAATAATGGATCACAGTGCTTTTTACAAATGTAGTGACTATTAAACTAAGCCATGTGTGTAGAATCTCTTGCTCGATCCCAAGCCACGCCAGAACTGTTTTATTGCCTTGGCTGGCCCTTGGCATTCTCTCAGGTAAGAAAAAGCATTTCTCCTTCCTGTATTACTCCCAAAGAGCAAGATCATAACAGGTGTTCAATCTCCCCAAGCTGGACAAGCATGCTCAAGATTGACTGGACTTTGGCTATGAAACACATGGCATATTCTCTGCTAACACCGTTTGCCGTGTTACGCGCCTCCATGTGACATTTACAGCACAGCGCGGGATGGAAATTAGACTCCCCCTGCGTACATGGGATCAGGTTAGGTTTTGCTGTAGGCTCTCTTCCAAATCTGTTACTGTATCATTGTCACTCTTTATATGTGTTCACAGATTTTGCAGAAACAGAAGACATAAAACAACTCAAATTACTATGCAGGTGAATTGTTTCACTATTGTTATTATTGTTTATTATTATTATACTAATTATTATTGGTGTTGTGGCTATTATTATTATAATACATAGTGTCTAGTGGTTTAGCAAAGAATGCAGAATGTATTGTAATATGTGATTTGTTTTAAGGAAATAGAAAATACAAGTTACAACCACTGTTTTTTCACTGCTAAAAGAACAAATGGTGTGCTATTTAATGTGTCTAAGTTAACCAGCCTGGTCAGTCTGGTAGCATGTGCAAAAAAGTGAAACTAGGATTTACATTGGAAGAACCCCAGATTAGGTCACATCTCTCATTTGCCAAACTCTTCTGTCCCTCTTCTGTTTCTTGTACATGAACCACAGCTAAGGCATCCTTCCACTAAAGACTAAAAAATGTGTTTGTTTTTACAGTTAAACTACAGCAATGGTATTTTCACACCTTTGCAACATCAAAGGGTCAGAACATTCTGACTCTCTTTGCAAATTACATCACTGGTAGGGATTTTCCCAGGAGGAAACCCTCCACATCCGAATTTGAATTTGAATTTGCACTCAGTTTGGCATTACTGTTAACATAATCAAACAAGAACTGGGGCTAATGTTGGAGACTAAGCCCATTAGCAGCACAGGCCGGCCTGAGAAGTTGGTCCGCTTGTCTTCAGAATGAGACTCGTTACCATAGCACCAGCGGAACAATAGAAATAAAGTTTGGGGGCAGACAAAAGAATACGGTGACAATGTCAGTCTCGATAAGGTACGTACATCCGCTAATCTCCTCAATGGCTTATCTGCATACCTCACAAATCCATTCGCCTCGGCGGTCAGTCTTTAAATTATAATTATGAGACAACTATGACTTTCTCTTCTCAGAGAAACGCGTTCCTTTCCTAATTTCATTAGCCGGTCCCATCTGCTAAGTAGCATGCAGCTTTTCTTAAAAAGCATCTGGACATCAAGTAGACTTGCTGTACAAAGCCACCCCAATGTGTAACTTCCCATGTATAAAAAAGTTCCACACCATTTACAAAACAAAATAAAGTAGAGGTGTGAGAACTTTCTCTTGCTAGCATCATATATTTTGCCTTATTTCTTTTCTTTTTTGGGGGGGAGGGGGTACCACAGATGTTGGAATGCCTTATCTTAGGATACATACATCTTTTTCTTGGCTATACCATTGAAAATGTGATTTTTTTTTCCATTGGAGAAATATGATATGTAGGGGTAGAATTCTTTGACTTGACTCATAAAGAGTCTTCAAATGCTCTACAAAGAAGTACAGCATTGCTCTCCCCTTGACTCAACCCCTACCCCACTGTGGGGCCTGTCAAGTTGTGAAGTAAAGCAGGGTTGGGATTATATGGTCTCTCTAGGGGGAGCGATGGCAGGGAAAAGGATGATCACTCTGGCAAGCCTCGAGGGGAGGCTTGGGTCAATTGGAGAAAAAAGCAGAGCAGGATCTTTTCAGCAGATCCTATCAACTGACGCGGCACTGAGAACTGGCAGGATCCTTTAGGTAAACGTAAAAGACATAATATGAATCATGGACAATATGATGGTGAAATCCATCGGTACAGATCTACACGTGGTTTTTGAGTCTGGTTCAGATGTAGGAATGGTAGGTAAGATTCAGAAGGCGGGGGAAATGAATGCAGATAGAAAGATAGAACTGAAGTGTTTGATTAGCTTCTGAAGCAGATGTATACAGACATCGCAAATGTGTTTTAATTTATTTAGATTAAACTGACTTTGTTTAGAGTTCCTGGAGAGCAGCTTGGCAGGTGAAAGTCTCTGACAAGCTTTCCACCAAAAGCCCAAAGTGTAGTTAAGTCACCAGTGCACAGATCTCATTACAGTCTGCTTATGTCTACTATCAATCACATCTGAAAGGCAAACAGACTTAAAAGATCTTAAAACCCTCCATAGAGATCTAGAGATTTCTCCCATTTTTCGGTGCCATGTTAACATGTAATTGCGATGTTCCCCAGCATTGTGAGTTTAAGCTGAAACAGATGAGCGTGCGATACATTCTTTTCAAGGCCATGGGTTATGTTCAGATTTTGTTACGGCGTGGAGTGCTAGTGGGGTCAGAGATATCACTTTCAACTTTTGCCTGCTGATAAAAAAGGAAAAATAATCAAAAATCCTTGGAAACTCCCTTAAAAACATTGGTAATGTGGTTGCCCACCATGCCAAAACCATCCATTCATTTCCCATCTGCTAAAACTGAAACAACTGGGGGAATTCCAACATATGACATGGATTTAGCTGCCTTATCTCTCACTAAAAGAGATCTTATTCTTATTTTTTGGTTTTGGCCTTAATTGTGATGAAAACATTATGAACCAATAAATGAAGAAATAAATGAATTAAGAGTTCAGACTGACAAAGCCAAACCTAGTAAGCACCTGCAAACACCGGTCTGCCACCTGCTCGGAGTCCCTCCTAAAAAAAAGAAAGAGAAATCTTAAATTTCAAAATCTAGTTTAAATCATATTGCAACGCATGTTGACTCAGCCTGGGAGACTTTGTTTGACTGTGGTTAGAAAGTGATGTGTAAGAACTCGTAGTGTTATGAGCAGGTCCACTTAACAGAACCTTTCGGCAGCACTTACAGACAACAGATAAAATGTTAAGCCTGTATTAATTCTTCATCAAGCATGTTACAAACAAGAGATGCACATGCACACAGGGTTAACAGAGCATCTATAAGTGGGCATTATGAAGTGCTGCCCACTTTTCCCATTAGTGAATCCACACACTATAATCTCACATCAACAAAAAGAGTGTATGCGTGTCTGCCTTGAGCCTACTTGGGCTTGAGACCATTCTTGCCCATCCTTGGGAAATGTCTTCAGTGAGTAACCCCCCATAAACAAACAGCGAAGTCCTTGGAGCTGTTTGATAAAGCTCTGACAACCGCAGATAAAGTGTGATAAGTAGCCTGGGACCTGTGGGAGTAAGCTGAGGAATCAGTATGCGTGTTTGACACTGCCAGCTCTGATGCTTTTTTTTATGATGGAAATGTTCCCAGTTCTTCAATGGGGGCCCCGAGAGACAGAAGTGTTGGGGTCAGAGGGAGCGATTAAATGTATCGGGCCTCTTCATTCAAGTGCAGGGTGAACAACTCTGCTGCAGACAGAACTTTTTAAACGCTGTCCACAAAATGCAGCACTCTTGGATGTCATTGAGGTGGAGAGCTTTACTGGCAAGGAATGGAGGGGGGGAGTGGGAGTGGGGGTGGGGGTGGGGGTGGGGGTGTGGGTGGGGGCACAATAGCTGTCGTTGTAGATCCAAAATAAAAAACATAGACTACCGGTCAAAAGTTTTAGAACACCCCCATTTTTCCAGTTTTTATTGAAATGTAAGCTGTTTAAGCAGTTACTGGTAGTGTAACTGCATTCCACCCACCTCCTCCAATTAGACCTGACAGGTGCAAGTTTGTTAGGATATGTTACTAGCTGGTGCTATCGATTCTACTGCTTTAGTTCCTTGAGATTTTAACACAAGCTGGTACTCAAGCACCAACAACACAATTCTGTGATTAGTGCAAGAAAACAACAACACGATATTCTGTCTATATGTCAATGAATTGCAACATTACTGCTGCTGTTTGCTGCTGTGTTGACCTGGATTCATTTATATGACTACCTTATTGTTGCTCAGAGGGTAACTAGGGCCACAAGAAAGCTGTCTCTCAAAAGCTGATTATTTATGTCATCAGTTTCCAATAACTTGCAGTTAAAGCTTTTGAACCTGAACTAAGAATGTTTTATTGCAAATACCCAGTTTTAATTTCACCAACAGACCATCAGCTTATGTATAAAAGAAGTGCTGTCTACTTGCTAATACCTTTTATCTCACTAATTCTTATAAGAGTTCTGCATGATTTATTTCTCCTGGCACTATCATTTGTCATGATTACTGTCATACTCAACAAAACAGGCTAGATTCAGCTAACATTTACTATTATGCTGTTCAATCGTGTTTTTTTGTTGTTGTTGTTGTTGTTGTTGTTGTTGTTTTTCTCAATAAGAAAACAACATAATGACATTGTAAAGTGGCACATTAATCTTTCAGGTCCAAACTGAAAAGTCCCTGGAGGATTTTAAACGTCTGCTTTTTTGATTTTGTATCACAATATTTTTCAAATCATGAAGAGCGGAAATTAGACAAAGTACAGTACATTACATTTCTGCTAGTAAAGTTCTTCTTTTTAATGGGATTTTCAGCTTTAAGCAACATTAACTAGACTGCCCATTCTTATTAAAGTTTAATGGTAGTGTGTTTTCTCTGTATCCTTTTGCTTTCTTGTCTTCCTTTTTCAGTGATCTCCTGTTGTTTCTACCATGCTTTCAATGTGTATTACAACACTAGAATATGATAATACCATGATTCACATGTTAGTTAACATTAGGCTTTGAAAGTGTTTTTATATGAATTAACTGTATTATCAAAAACAAAACAAAAAAAATATGTAGGGCAAAACCAATGTAAAAACAATACGACATAGTAAAATAAATATAAACATGTAATATCTACATTAAAACTGCAAAAGCACCATAGACATTCAAAAGGAAGTAACTGTACAATCTGGTACATTTGAGGAAGTCTTTTCCGAGGTTATGTTTTTCCTGGAATTGTTAGTAAGCATGAGAAATCACATTCTAAACAAAAACAACAACGCAAAACCACAGAGAAACACATCAGAGTAAACTACATAACAGGAAAGGGAAAACAATATACACTTCTCTTTCAAATACTAGCAAGCTACAGCATTGGCGGTGAGTAAATTCACATTTCCTCTCTTGTCTAAACAAGTTAGTCTCTCCATTCATTAACTGGTGGTTAAAAATTACATAAGTATGGTTATGGAAGGTGTTTCTAAGTAGGCTGTCAAAAAATATGTATTTTTAGTTTGTGCTGTATTGAATAGCTTTAATGAAGTCTATTTATTTTGTTAAGCTTGACCTCACCCTATTAATTTTAACGGAAGGTGAGCTCCTTTAGAGGTTCATATACTTTTGTAAAGAGTCAAGAACAAAATAATAATTTAAAGAATTACAAATATGTTTGACAGTAATGCCAGCACAATGAGTAACGTGAAAATGAAAGCAGTTTGAAACAGATTAGAGATAGCATCACTTTTGTTCATTTTTTACAAGCTTATTGTTAATTAATTTTTTTTTACACTTTTCTGTCCGTTTTGTAGAATGAAACAACCCGGAGTAAGAGGCTTGGGAGACTGTGCGCTTTACATGATGCTTGACATCTTTGTTAAGTGGGACCTATACTGTTACGGGAATGTTTATCGACACATGCTAGCAGTTCAAGCTGTCTAAACCTCCCAGGTGGTTACTGTAGCGACTCAAATAAGCCGGGGTCGGAGCTAAATGCAAACAAAACTTGACCCTAAAACCTGTTATTGTTCATCGTCTCCTGGTAGGCTTAACCTATTGCCCGTAACCCGCTGGTGCACTTGCTCTCTCTCTCTCTCTCTCTCTCTCTCTCTCTCTCTCTCTCTCTCTCTCTCTCTCTCTCTCTCTCTCTCTCTCTCTCTCTCTCTCTCTCTCTCTCTCTCCTCTCCGCAGCATCCTCCACCGGGACGGGTCGCCATGGACACTGCGTCCCGTGCAGCTGGACCGCCATCACAACCCAATATCTGTCCTAAACCGCAATCAGCATATATACAGAATTTTACATTAAACATGTTGTTACAGGGGGCAATTCAGATGTTGTTGATCTTGGTCTGTGCTTGTGATTTCTACCCCGGTGGGTCTGCAAAAATGCTAGGTATTCAGCCACAGTAGTGGTAGTTGTAGTTTTTTTCTACCCAAAACTAAAACATCACCCATTATGGGCTACATTGCGTTTACTCTGCCTATTTGAGCAAAACCAAATCAAAATGCCATACTAATGTATCCATTATTATCACATGATCAATCAAGAGTTTGAAAAAATACAATAAAATACAACAGCCATCATTATTTTTAGCAGTTTATCAGATCACCTAACATCATATTTGAATTACTAATGACTACATACATACATACATACATACATACATACAGACAGACAGACAGACAGACATAAAACTTATTCAGTCCTTATACTACAATAAAAATAGCCTCTGATTCTCAACCATATTAGCTTTCAGTATCACAAGAAAATAAACAAATAAAAGTGAAACATATTTAAATTATTGTGCAAAAATGCTTTCTAAATATATTTTTTTCAAATATGAGTTATGAATAGCCTAAACACGATTTATATATATAACTTTCTATATTTACTACTGAGTGCAAGCAATTCAAAAGACAGCCTTCAGGAAACCTATTACGGGAAACATAAAACAATAGGAGATTTGTTTTACGCAATCCATCAGATAAGCTGAACAAATGAGCCTGATCTTCACAATGTCTATATATTCCGTAATGGGTGGAAAAGTCTTGAAAACGTCGTCATAAAAGTTTCTGGAGACGCCACAGTCTCTTTGTATTAAATAAACAAGGAAGGGGATGTTTCGTCCCTGCATCACAGCCGATTACATCTCTAGAAACTTGCAGACAAATGTCTCCTGCAATAAACACAACAAGATAAACTACTGTCTATAGCCCAGACTTTGACACTGAGTGTCCAACATCTCCATCACATGTGAAAGGCAATGTTCTCGATTCATTCAAACCAGGCTAAACAACAAATGTTGAACAAAAGCTGATATTATATGATTAGTATTATATGAAAATGTGACTTCATCAAGTCAATCAATTCATTCAAGTCCATCTACTCCGACATCACAGTGCACTTGAGTTTTGCTATAAAGTCGGACAAAACATGATCATTAACGTTGCAGAATACGTTATTCAGACATGGAGCAGAAGTCTAACTCACCCAGATGTGTTGTTTTTTAGAAACGCGTCTGGAGTGGCGTCTAAGTCCCAGGTCCATACAGGTCCCCCAGTGAGATGACATTAATAGCGCACACGACTCCCTCACGCCGCCACTGTGACGTCTCTCCTGCTGGGGCTCACCCCCCCACAGCACTGTCAACAGCGGCTACACGTGTGCGGCGGCCACGCCCCCGGGGCAGTTCTGCGCAGATCTCCCAATGGGAGCGGTGGCATTCTGCAGATCTGCGCAGAACTGCGGAATTCCATTCCAGTCCATGCTTTGAAATGTTAGCATGAGTTTTTTGGCTAAAACATACATGCTAAAAACAACACACGCCATATTAACACTGTGCCGCAATGGGAAACAAAGAGCTGGTGTCGACAGCACTCACCGACGCATCGGTTTCCCCTGCTTGTAAAGCGGACTCTACTTCAGTTGTGTGACTCCGGTCTGAAGGGAATATAGCGCCCCCCTCCTGGGATTATTCGTATTGCAGCATTCGTAAAAGAAATGCGGCATCAGATTTTTTATTTGATTCTTATTGTGTACCTGTTTAATACCACATTAAATTGCTTTTTTTATTTTATTTACAGCACTACCAGATTTCTTCTTACATTATTCGATGTAGGCAAATTCAAACATTAAATATTTAACTTCCTAATCCGTGATTTCAAAATAAATCTGCAGTTCTGAAGTGGTCCAAATACAGAATACATGTAAGAAATAAATTTTGTTTTTTTATTATATACTTATATTTAATTTCATTTACTAGGAGTAAAAATTGAAGTGTGTGTCTTGGGCAATCACAAAAAAGCAGACTTCATCCACGTTTATAATGCAATGTTTTGTTTTTATTCATTTGTGTTGTAATGTGCTCTGCTATGAAAGAGGAATGTCAACAGAAATTAGTTATGGACCTGCTATAAGAGACCACAGCGTTCCAATAACTACTCAAAACAATGTACATACATATTATAAAAAAAATAATAAAGTAATGCTTTGGTCCGGATGAAACATATAATGCAAGTCAAAAACATCTGCTGGGCAAAGACTCAAATTACACAACACATGGTTTCAGCCACTCCATTGAATACATTATTTGGAGAAATGTTTATGGTCACAGATTTAACATTATTATGCTTAAGAAAACACAGGGATATACATATTATTTATTATTATTATTATTATTACAAATGATGTAAAAAATAAGAACCACAATTAACCCATATTTTGAAAGTACAGAACAGAACTCAAAATCTTACAAAATAGGGAGACAGACAGGACATATTCATAGATTAGGATAAAAAGTTTGCAAAAGAAACCCAAAATATAGAAAGCCCTTATTTGTTAATAGCCACCATGATAAAAAAAAAAGAAGAGTCCACAAAATTAATCTCTCCACTCAGAGTTGTGAAATAACACACTTGTGTAAGGAATGCCAAGATAATGTAACTAAGCAGATTTTTCACAGAGTTTGAAACATTTCAAAGAAAAGGCATTCAGGGGAGAAAGATCGTAACAGAACTGGAAGGCACTGCAGGTTTATAACAAAGTCAATAAAAGAGACATCTTTGTAGACAATAACAAGAGAAAGCAGTTGAATTAAGATATGTTGATCTGCCAAGATTGTGTCAAACCATGGTTAACTGAATCACTCTTGCCTTTAACGGTTGTCATTTCCTGGTCCAAACACTTAGGTATTTTTAGGAACAGAGTTCCTTTATAAACATTTTAAAACTGTTTAATCATTTGCCCTGCTTTCAAAATGATCTTGTTTTACCATGTTTTAAACTAAATAAGCAAAAACCTTCATTTTGGTAACACTTTGATTTACTATGGTAAATTATCAGAAATACCACCTGCTTCCCTTAAATAACTTTACCTATAACACAGTGAGATGAAGTAAGGCAATATTAGTTCACAGCAATAAAGTGTTCAATCGACCACTTAATCCAAGAATTACTGAAGGGAGTAGTCTTAGTAGAATTTATACTAGAATCCAGCTCCAAAAAAATAATAATTAAAAAAAATCCAGATTTAGTTAATTCTCACCCCGAAATTAAAAACAATTTTAAAATGTTGCAAGAGAATTTTAAAAATAGTGTACAGGTAAGAATCATTAATTTATTACATCAAATTCTGTATACGAACCTGCGCTTCATGTTATAAGAGTACATTTTACTTGGTTAATGTTTTTTTTTAAAAGCATGTATTTTTTTAATTCAAAAACAATAATTGATGTCAAACACGCTTCACAAAATAGAGCAGCTGGAGGGGTATTTAGGGGCATAAACTTTGTTATCCATCCCATATACAAAATAGTTATAATCCTGTCCTTTGTAGTCGTAGAAGGCGTGAGTCAGAGGAATGAGCTCAATGGTTTGACGCTGCGGAGGAAAAGAGAAGAATTGACTTTTCTGCCAGGATATCAGCACAATACTTTGTCGTCACTGCATATTATTCTCGACGTCTGTCCCTGTTACATGAGGATTGCAGACACATCAGGCAAGAGATGGTGAAGAGTCCAAATAATCGTGAGAGACTGAGACTATTTATTAATAAATTCCGTTTGATTGAAAATCACTCTCTCTCTCTTTTGATTATTTGATGGAATGGACTGAACTCCTTATGGTCAACATATATGCAGTCCCAGAAGGAAAGTTTCTGCTTACACAGACAACAGACACTGGCAGAGAGTGCGACTCACCTGCTGAAGGATGCGGTTAACTGAGGAGAAAGTGGATAAGTGCTCCTGGTTTCCCCTCTTTGAGGCCTCACAGATCTCCTCATCTGGAAAGCCCACTATGGGGTAAACCTGTAAGACCACAAAAAGTGTATACTGATGCACACTGCGACTCACCCATAGCAGGATATTCTTAATACTCTTTAACATACTTAGAACTAGACCAAATCCAACCTTTAACGTACCCGCGAATAACAAAGCACAAACCTGAATCTTATCCAGTTTCATTTCAGAAGAATAACTAATTCTAATAAAAAGTGCAATTTCTGTTTTGTTTTTCTAAACAGACACATTCTGGCCAAGCATGGATCTGGCAATGGTTAGCGATGACATTGCTGCCTATTGGCTTGCCACATACTAAACACACACAATAAAATCTCCCCCAATTTATATTAAACCAGGTTTGATTCTAAATGTGAACTTATGAACCACCTACAATATTCCCTTACCAAGATGCTTTCATCAACAAAGAATGGATCTCCAGCCACCTTCTCAAATTTCTTGACAGGAAAGTCAGGTATCCGATCTGGGACGTACTCAAACACGTGGTTTTTCCTGGAAGAAGAGATGGGGAGGGGAGGTAAATAAATAAAACCAAAACGAATGTTTATGTATTAGACATTTGCAAATGGTCCGGTCAGATCTATGCTCAGTTCTAAAACAAATGTTTATTGTGGCCCAGAGTCCTACAAAAGGAAATGTTGATGCTGGACCATATTTTCAAGTTTTTAACCAACTTATTTATGTATATTATGGGTCTGATGTTAAATGTATCAGTGCTAGTATAGAATGTCATGCCAATGAGTGTTCCTTCGAACGAATAAACAGCCAAATGGAATCTAAAGAGAGAGCATGAAGAGATATTTAAACCCTACATGGTTCTCTCTTTTCTGAATGTGAAGAGACTGTGGTTATACACATACAGTCCACCCCTATGTATCCTTTAAACTAAACATGTTGCTTTCTCACACAAACTGAATAGTGGTCCATCTTTTTCCGTTATACTTGTACCTGTGGAGAAAAGGACACCTTTTTATATATTAAACTGTATTTGTTTACCATGTGACAGTCAGCTGAATGAAATGCATCAGGTTTTTTTTCCCATTACAAGAAGGGCATGTTTTATGTCCTCTTCCAGAGCAGAAGGTGCATCTAAGAGAAGAGCAACACGGAAATGTAAATGTTACAATATATGAGTTTTCTTGTGAAATTTTCAATGCTCTACCTACAACAGGAAAGCAAAGTAGTTTTATTTTTAATAGACACATTTTCCTAACAAGAGGCATCAAAACAAAAGAAGGTATACAAACTGACTAACCCAAGATGCATCAGTACGGCCCTTGAAACAGTTAACAAATTCTATGCATCTTGGCAAAAGACAAACTTAATGAACGGGAGATAGAGATGTGTGATTGTGAAGGAAGAACAAGTTCCCCTTGCCTAATTACCAACTTTGTGAATGCAAATGCATTATAGTTCATGCTGTTTGTATGTATATGTATGGGGCTGCACAGAAACGAGTGTAGCTTCTTATAGACATCAGTGTTTATTGTGTGGCAATACCTTGTGGAAGCATGATCGGGAAGATCAGGGAAATGCTTAAAATGTATAAAATGCGCATGTTTTTTTTTCTTTATCTGGTGTTGTACTTGCTGGTTTTAACAACTCTTTCAATGATTAAAGCAAAAGTGTATGTTATCTTGATCACTGGGTGCACACATATTTGAATGGTGATTAAGAGAATGTAAATTACTATTACTTCTTTATATTAGCTATGACATGTGGTAGTGGTACAGCTCAATGGGAGGAGCTACAGGCCCTATAATGGCTATAAGCTCGGCACAGAGCTCATTCAAAGAGAGGGAGGGAGAGAGAGGGGATTGGACAAGATCCTCAGTGTGTTATGAAGTTCCAAATATCCAGATTATGGATTATCTAAAGATTTGTGCTTGTTGATTTGATTTGTTATTCCTTTGTTTTGTCACAAGCCATTGTTGGAGTTACTCTACACTGACCACCCGGACACACTTACAGTGATATTCAAGAGAAATTGAGTAATTGAAAAATTAAACTGGCCAATGTTTAAAAAAAACTAAAAACTAAAAAAACACCTGTACCTTTTCCGGCCTGATCCGTGACAGCTCGTGCATCTATTGTTTTGGTGTCGACCAGAGCCATGGCAGAAGGTACACCGCGTCTGCAACAAGAAGAAAAAACAAACAAAATAAACAAATGGGACTTGCTTTTCCCATGTTCACACCATTATCAAATGTCCCATCCGTGTCCATTAATAAGACATAGAAGGTTTGCCCACACTTTGCCAAATGGGAAAAACAATAAATCAGTCATTTGTCTATTTTGACTTAAACTTATAGATACATCTTTTCAATCCAAACTACACACATGTCTATACCAAGTTATCCTAAACTTATAGGAGTTTTAAACTGCCTGGGCCCCAGATGCGCTCGTACCTTATTAAACGGAAATTACAGAGGCAAAGACACAGTGCGGCATAGTACATCCTTGTTTCATGTTACACTCTAGTCTACAGAATACACATTGTATTCAAAACCAAGAAGAGGTTTATGCTGGCCTAGGGTGTACATCAATGCCTGCTATTTAAACTAATCACAGAGTCTTAGTTGCTTTACTGAAGCATATTTTGATTGTCCAAAATGTGCAAATACAACTGGGCGTGAATTCCTGTCAAGCAGGTTTGATTATAGTCTTAAATGGGTTTGTTTATTTTGCAACAGTTAATCAACATTGGCATGCAATCTGAAGAGCAACCACAACGAGCTAAAACATGTATAATACTTGCTTAACTCTCACACAGTGTTTTTACTTGCTGAATGAGGATGTTACTGTGGTCTGGACCAGGGCCAGCCCTAGCCTTTTGGGGGCCATAGGTGACATTTGATTGTGGGGCCCCCCACTTCGTTGCAAAACATCTTTATGGCGGATAGAAATTATTTAGGTAAAACTAAAACACACATTTTTTTTTTTACATTATAGTGCACCATTGAAATAACAGCAATAACTAATAAACAGTTTAGGCAAAAAACAACCACACCAAAAATACACTATATTACACAGTGCACATTAAAAAACTAAATTAAATAATAAATACTACACTATCAAAAATCATTAGCTGACAACTAGGAACTACTACTGTAGTAGTTAACTACAAGATAATCAGAAGCTGTAGGCATTCAGGGTTATGTTAGTAGATGGATTATGAACTGGTTGATGTATAGGAAACAGAGGGTGTCGATTAGAGGAGTCACTTCTAACTGGAGTGAGGTTGTTAGTGAAGTTGCACAGGGATCAGTACTAGGGCCTTTGCTTTTTCTAATCTATATTAATGATCTGGACTCTGGGATAGTTAGCAAACTTGTCAAATTTGCAGATGATACTAAAATAGGTCGCTCATTAGATACAATCTCGGCAGCACAGGCTATTCAAAGGGACTAAAATAATATTCAGTTGTGGGCCGACACCTGGCAGATGAAATTCAATGTGGACAAGTGCAAGGTAATACATGCAGGTAACACAAATGTCCACTATAATTACACTATGGGAAGAACAGAACGTGATGAAGTATCGCAGAATTGAGAACAAGGGCAGTAATGTTCAGACTGTACAACGCACTAGTTAGAGCTCATCTGGATACTGTGTACAGTTCTGGGCTCCACACTTCAAGAAAGATATCGCTGCTCTAGAGGCAGTTCAGAGGAGAGCAACCAGACTTATTCCAGGTCTGAAGGGAATGTCCTACTGAGAGACTGAGGAACTGAACCTTTTCACCCTGGAACAGAGGAGACTACGTGTGGACTTGATTCAAGTCTTCAAAATCATGAAAGGCATTGACCACATCAAACCAGAGGAGCTTTTCCAGATCAGCAGGGACACACGCACCCGGGGACACAAATCGAAATTGGGCTTCAAGGCATTCAAGACAGAAAACAGAAGACACTTCTTCACACAGAGAGTTGTCACAATCTGGAACAAATTCCCCAGGGATGTGGTGAAGCTGAAAGTCTGGGAACATTTAAAAATAGACTGGATAGGATCCTTGGATCACTCAGTTATTAATGGACACCAAACGAGCGTGATGGGTCGAATGGCCACCTCTCGTTTGTAAATCCCTTATGTTCTTAATCATTATCATCATTTGGATGGCAACTGGCAGTAGGCTAGCTATCACAGTGATGTGACCCTCCAACAGAAAACCAGTCACATTGCCAAATTAATTATTACTTAATCTGATTGAGTTGGATTATTGCTTTATATATAATTTGTTAAAATATGTGAATTCCTCACAACACTTTAACTTTAAAGTCCCACTATTTGGAATTTACAAAACACAGAAAACGGCTGTTAAAGTTCGGCTGACATTGTTTTCATAAACTTCTTAGCAATATACACGTATATCCAGTGGCGTAATTAGGGGGGCATATCATATTTGAAGTGCAAACGGAGCTCCCCACACTGGATTCAAACCTAACACATCAGGCGCTCGGAACACCCCAATACTGTCTATACGTGCTAGGCCAATCGGTTGGATATGTCGAAGCAGAAGACTTAACACTACTGATTTATTCGGAGGGTTATGTCACTTGTAATATGCTCATATTACAAGTGATGTTCAGTGAGCTAAAACTACTCAAAACATATTTGCGCTTCACTATGACAGAAGACAGGCTTTATGGGCTAGCATACCTGTACATAAATAAGGACCTCAAACTAATTTATGGAGATATTTTGTTATTGATTAATTCTGGCGTCACAACAAGAGACTTGTATTCACCTAGAAACTCCTACATCAGTGGCAGAAACAGCTGATTTCCAATGAAGACACATATTTCTAACAGGTTGTGCATCCTCACCCGTTACAATTACAGAACTGCAACAAAATATATCTGTGATTGGCAAGCACCAGAAACGCGTCTAGTTTTCCTGCATAATGTCGGTTGATGTGTAATTTTTCACTGGATGTGTAGTGATATGTGGTTGTGAAGCAAATATATGTTTGAGTCAAAATCGCCCTGATTAAATCGAAGTCAAAGTTTTGCGAAATGACACAGAATCTCACCTTTAAGGTCTCCAATTTTCAAACATTTTATGGAGGAATCGCCCGAGACCCCCGGCCTTACTCATTCTGCTACGGACTCATTCTGCCCCACCTCCGCGAATTCCTGGCTACGCCACTGTCTATAATATATCTCTACCTTGCGCCTTCTCTTGTCTCCTCTTTCTCTTTTCTGCACCCAACGGGTATGCTCTTTTAAAAGATGCCAGTGAACCCATTCATGAGATTTTATAAAATATGTGAAGTTCACCGTTACTCACCTTTCCACTGCCAGTACAGTGAGTGCATCGAACTCGGCCTCTTCCGTGACAACGGTGACAAGGCTGAAACAATATTTTTAAAAACATGTTAAAGGCTTTTATTTTTCCTTAGCGGGACCAATTGTTCCAGAAATGACCTATAGATGAAAATCATGTGCAGCCGTTACTTCTGACTATACTTTTCATGTACAGATGAAAACATTCCTGTCACGACCAAAACAAGTGGTTCACATTTTAAGTCATCTCCGCCTTTGCCTGCAACCCTTTTTTCACAGATCCTTTCCCTTTGTTTTTCTGTGGTATTATATTACATCGATATTTCCAAAAATATTCCAAAAGAGTTCAGAGACGTTTGCCAGTAGTAAACAAAGTAGTAATTCAAAGTAATTCCAAAATAAACACAACTGAACTAACCACTCCCCAAATAATTAAACATTTTGTGCCTTTTGTGAATCGATGTTACTGTTATAATGCAGTGGGTAAGAACCTCTTTATGAGGAAGTCAGTATATCCCGATATACACACATAAATGTACCATGTGGCCACCCATACAAAACAGGGATGAGTACCAAATCTCCACATCAATATAGCAATAGACAATCCTCAGCACAGATACTTAATATAACCCCCCGACACCAAAAAATAAGACAAGCCACTTGCTTTAAAGTAATTTACATAGCCACTTTTTTGTATTCCAAAGATACCAGTTTAAATGCCAAACCAACATCCAGACACAGAAAACAAATCTTCTGAGATGGACTACAAAACAGTAAATTATATTAAATGAGACCACAGCATCCTTTCTCCTTTACATTCCAAGTAAGCCCACAATTTCTAACCCAAACCTCTAATGAAACCATTGGTTTTAGAGATTTAACTTTTTCCATTTGTTTTCAACCCCTCTAAAAATGCAAATTTCAGATTTCTTTCAGATACAAATTCAAGGTAACTCAGGAAAACAAATTGTTGAAAAAATATCACATTAAGCTATTTATTCGTCAAGTGCAACTAAAAGACAAAAAACGTAGCTCTGACAAGCCCTGCACTACCCCATCGCTGGCACAGGCTAACAAGGGTGTTCTTGGCTCGGGTGCTACACCTTACCCTGACGAACGAGGAGTGGGGCACCTTGACTTTCACCTTGGAGTCTGTGTATGTGGGGGGGACTTCCACCACAACGTCCCAGGGAGGGGGACTAATGCCATACTGGGGACCGTCCAAAAACTGATCTGAGGAGGCAAAATGAGAAAATTGTAGACACTGAGACAAACTGTGCCAATAAGCAAGCACTAGTAGGGGACAAAGAAAGAAAAGACACAGATTTATTTCATTCATTTTGTTCTTAACTGACATTGCTATGAAGGTGTCGGGATATTAAGAATAAGATGGTCTTTATTTTCTGTAATCAGCATTTTCAAGGTGTGGAAATCTGAAACGCATTAATTATTAGTACGTAGGTAGGTCTTTTAAAAATGCAGTACAAAAATCAGCACAAAATGGATAGCAATCATTGGTAAGCACCATTCAACATTTTGGATTGAAAACATATCATCATCTATCTGTTGATTTTTGGTCAGCGGTGTAGAGTAGTGGTCAGGGCTTCTGACTCTGTAACAGAGGGTTGCCATATTGCTGCAGTATAAACCCAGCTATATAAATGGGTAATTGTATGTAAAAACAATTAATATTGTAAGTCACACTGGCGTCGGTAGATTAGTGCTGTTTTGGGAATAAACTGAATTCAAGAAGGTCAGAAAATCAATTTCACAAGAACTACAATAACACACAAACAAGTCAGTACTTTATTTTATTGAAAGCATCTTCTCAGAATCCTTCATATAATCAATGTATTATGATTATGGTGCAATAATGCAATATCTAGATAATGTTCTATCTATAATTTGATCAAACCTAAAATCTGACAATTCTCAAATCTCTGGGTATGACAAATGTAGCTCAGATATTATAACTACACTTCTCAAAAAAATTAAGGGAACGCGTAATCATCACAGTATAACTCCAAGTCAGTTAAACTTCAGGGATATCAATCTGTCCAGTTAGGAAGCTTAAGTAATTGTCAATCAATGTCACCTGTCCCCAAAAAGGGAATGGTTTTGCAGGTGGTGGCCACAGACAATTGCTCTCTCCTTATCCTTCCTGACTGATTCTTCTCTAGTTTTGCATTTTGCTAGTGTCCTTGTAACTACTGGTAGCATGAGGCGGTACCTGCAGCCCATTCAGGTTGCACAGGTAGTCCAGCTCCTCCAGGATGGCACATCCATACATGCCGTCACAAGAAGGTTTGATGTGTCTCCCTGTACAGTCTCAAGAGCATGGAGGAGATACCAAGAAACGGGCCGTTACACGAGGAGAGCTGGACAGGGCCGTAAAAGGGCATCAACCCAGAAGCAGGACCGGTATCTGCTCCTTTGTGCGAGGAGGAACAGGAGGAGCACTGCCAGAGCCCTACAAAATGACCTCCAGCGGATTACTGGTGTGCATGTTGCTGACCAAACTGTCAGAAACAGACTCCATGAGGGTGGTCTGACGTCCTCTAGTGGGACCTGAGCTCACAGCCCAGCACCGTGCAGCTCGATTGGCATTCGCCAGAGAACACCAGAATTGGCAGGTCCGCCACTGGCGCCCCGTTCTCTTCACAGATGAGAGCAGGTTCACACTGAGCACATGTGACAGACGTGTAAGAGTCTGGAGGCGGCATGGTGAACGTTATGCTGCCTGCAACATCATCCAGCATGACCGGTTTGGCGGTGGGTCAGTGATGGTCTGGGGAGGAATATCCTTGGAGGGTGTGCATATCCGTTGTCGGGAGTGCATACAGGCACGTGGGGGCCATACACACTACTGAGTCACATTATGAGTTGCCGTGATGAAATTTCAATTGTTTACTTTGATGTTCGGTGTGAGTTTGAATCCAGCCCTCAATCGGTTGGTGATTTTGGTTTCCATTGACTGTTGTTACGTCATTTTGTGCTCAACGAATTACACAATGTACAGTACAGATTTTGATCTTTAATATATTTCCTTCATCGAGATCCGATGTGGGATTTAAGTGTTCCCTTAATTTTTTTAAGCAGTGTAGTTTTTTTTTTTAAACTAACAAAGGGCTCCTTCGAATCACATACCACAATACCCATTAAAAGAATAAGAAAACACTTTGACTGTATCCAACATCAGTACACATACACTCACCTAAAGGATTATTAGGAACACCTGTTCAATTTCTCATTAATGCAATTATCTAACCAACCAATCACATGGCATTTGCTTCAATGCATTTAGGGGTGTGGTCCTGGTCAAGACAATCTCCTGAACTCCAAACTGAATGTCTGAATGGGAAAGAAAGGCGATTTAAGCAATTTTGAGCGTGGCATGGTTGTTGGTGCCAGACGGGCCGGTCTGAGTATTTCACAATCTGCTCAGTTAATGGGATTTTCACGCACAACCAATTCTAGGGTTTACAAAGAATGGTGTGAAAAGGGAAAAACATCCAGTATGCGGCAGTCCTGTGGGCGAAAATGCCTTGTTGATGCTAGAGGTCAGAGGAGAATGGGCCGACTGATTCAAGCTGATAGAAGAGCAACTTTGACTGAAATAACCACTCGTTACAACCGAGGTATGCAGCAAAGCATTTGTGAAGCCACAACACGTACAACCTTGAGGCGGATGGGCTACAACAGCAGAAGACCCCACCGGGTACCACTCATCTCCACTACAAATAGGAAAAAGAGGCTACAATTTGCACAAGCTCACCAAAATTGGACAGTTGAAGACTGGAAAAATGTTGCCTGGTCTGAGGAGTCTCGATTTCTGTCGAGTCAGAATTTGGCGTAAACAGAATGAGAACATGGATCCATCATGCCTTGTTACCACTGTGCAGGCTGCTGGTGGTGGTGTAATGGTGTGGGGGATGTTTTCTTGGCACACTTTAGGCCCCTTAGTGCCAATTGGGCATCGTTTAAATGCCACGGCCTACCTGAGCATTGTTTCTGACCATGTCCATCCCTTTATGACCACCATGTACCCATCCTCTGATGGCTACTTCCAGCAGGATAATGCACCATGTCACAAAGGTCGAATCATTTCAAATTGGTTTCTTGAACATGACAATGAGTTCACTGTACTAAACTGGCCCCCACAGTCACCAGATCTCAACCCAATAGAGCATCTTTGGGATGTGGTGGAACGGGAGCTTCGTGCCCTGGATGTGCATCCCACAAATCTCCATCAACTGCAAGATGCTATCCTATCAATATGGGCCAACATTTCTAAAGAATGCTTTCAGCACCTTGTTGAATCAATGCCATGTAGAATTAAGGCAGTTCTGAAGGCGAAAGGGGGTCAAACACAGTATTAGTATGGTGTTCCTAATAATCCTTTAGGTGAGTGTATATGCTCCATTGTTCTAGATTATTTTTAAGTAGTGCCATTGATTCTTCTTTTCTTTCCTTCATTGGTGTGGATAGTGAAGTATAGTACAACACAGCTATACTGAAGAAAACATGTTGGAAACTTCAGCGCCTTAAACAAGAACTTCCTCACATTGTACAATATACATTGTATACACTGTCATTGTGTGCATGTGCGTCATACCAGTATAAGGCTCGAACTCCCAAGCACTGGCTCTGGATTCTGCAAATGTTTCCAAGCGATACTGGAAAGAGAGAAAGAAATGAAAAATCCTGATAATGATTTGCACTCATGTAACATAAAATAAAAGTGGTCACAGATTGCTAATAATTCCATGGTCAAATTGCCTAGAATTACACTGCAGTCATAATCCCAGGATATCACAGGTCAAAGGTTTTGTTGAAACTAAGCCTTGTTATTGTTATAAGGACTTGTGCGTCACATTTAATGACAAGCTGGAGGCTTTGTGTTGTTTTTGTGTAAATAAAAAGCTTTCAGGCATTAATTATCCATTGAAGAATTACCTCCCCTTTGGTGAACTCCAAATAAACTGTAGATAACTACCCAAAGTATATGCAAGAGGGAAAAAATAAGAGAGTCTATCCCCTACCAACAGTAAATACAAACACAAAAGTAGATACCCGGTACACTGTGAAGGGTTTTAGATCCTTAAAAACCAGATCCCTGGCCGGTTTGCTCCTGTAGGTCCATTTCTTGTCCACAAACTGGAGAAGAGCTTCTCTCGCGATTTCTTCAGACACTGTGGGCACCCTACCGAACAGTAAGGGTAAGTCGCAGCAATGGGACGTTGTGGTGAGGGGGAGTGAGGTGTCAGTTCAGGCTTCTGAACGTGTGACAGAAACGAAGTGAGTCTGGTTGGGTCATGCGAAGAAGAAACTGAGGATCCTAAAATTGACATATTTATAAGCCAAAATAACAAAGCATAACTTGAATGGCCTAATGCCCCATATCAGAGGTGCTTAATCCTGAATCGGCAGGGCAGGGTTTCATTTCACTGGAGCTCCTAATGGTCTAAATCAATTCATTATAACATTAATTTGACAAATTAAGCTTTTAATACTATGGAATTGAAGGGTTCAGTTTAACCAGCAAACATGACACTGTGGAATCTAGAGCCTGGTCATCTTACCTCACATGAGGAACAGCAGCATTCCGGTCATGTTCTGGTATGGGAACACGGTCAGGAGGAGGCGGGTACAACTTGTCTATGTCGTCTGAAAAGAGAAGCAGACCCAGCAGAGTTGATAAACTTTCAACAAGATCACATGAGGATCTGTGTGACATTCCGAAACACTCATCCGTTTGAAAGATCAAACACCCAGCACGATCCAAAACTAATTTGCTCTTTACACAGCACCGAAACCACGCAAGGGCTCGTCATTGGAATACAAAATCCTGTCAGACACTTTCAAAAGACTCTGTAACGAATGCCCGTAAATCAGCAATATAATCGAATATTGGCGTAATAAATGACATGGCGTTTTAAACAGTCCTCTTTAACATTACATTATTTAAGAAATGTCTGCTGCTCTGCCTTTCCTCAACCCACCTAAATTCATAGGACAATATAAAAAATATATATTCAAAAATAGTTCAAGTCAGTGGAAGTTTTGCAATGTCTTCCAACACTCTTTGGCTTATTATCCTTACATTAATATCAGGTTTGAAGTGAGTCACAGTTGGGCTGGATATGGTCAGACATAACGCAGACAGATGCTATTTAAGCAGTCTCTCACTGTATCCCACCATCCTGAACTGTCCTGAACACCCACTATATGAACTTTTGCTCAAAGGCTGCTAAGCTGAAAGCAACAGACACATTTTGCCAGCAGCCTTAGCCATTAAATTGAGATGATCAAAAGAGAGACCTTAACCTCGTGAGCTGGTTAAACACCTTGGAAACATCTGGATAAATGCAAACACTCTTTTGAATTCCATTTTTGTTTGGTTCCACTTGGTTAGCATGTTGTGCATTATCACCTGCAGTAAAAGCCTCAATCACGATACAGAAAACAACTGATCTGATCTAACGTGTATTGCTCCATTTAGATTTTCCGTTTCATTCAGAAGCGGCATTCTCTCAAAATAGGTTCAATGAAAGGTGAACAAACAAAACACTGTGAACTGAGAACAAAGAAAAGTAGATTTGTGAAAGTGCTTACCTCCATTTTTGGGAGTCTCCTCGTAACCGGACACATCATCAAACAAGCCGGGTGGGGGCGCTGTGGGGCCTTCATCCAGAATATCTGGATCAAACTCTGGGAAATAGTAAAAATAGGGATTACACAGACCATTGGTGTGGAAGGTTGCAGAAAAGGAGAACTTGCAGGAATAGCATGGTGTGAAAAGCTACATTATTCGTCTTCTCAAGTGTTGACACCAGGGGATAGCTTATTCCAATTTTGAGTATGAAAGCTTCAACAGCTATACAGGAAGGAACCAGTTTTTTCCTAAAGTTATAAAATGTTATCAGATTTCAAAAAGTAATGCTCTGTTCTCTCAACAGCTTGAACTCCATATATCCTTGTTTTGATTAACCCTTTACATTTGTGTTGCTTAATTTGTGCGGTGTCATTTGTTAGAATGATATTTTCTCAGAATATATTTACCAAGCTTTTAAAATTAGCCTTCTTAACCAAAAAACAGGCAATTGCTTGCTTTGGAAAAGTTTCACAATAAAACTTTTGCCACCACATAAATTACCAAAGAACACCAATCAATTTGAATGGGAAAATGGCATTCAGCCATCACTTCTCAGAGAAATTGAAGACAAATGACCTACACTGAACTCTTTGTATTTAACTCCAGCAAAATGAAAAAACTTGCTCCCCATATTTTATATATCTGTGACTTACTAATAGTACAAAAAATATATATTTATCAAGACTGCAATGAATAATTCTAACATATAAAATGCATTTCCTGACCACATATGACACATTGTGCCATGTGTAAAAATGGGAGATAAATGAGACTGCAAGTCCCATCTTGAGAACAAAAGGCAATGGGTGAATACAGGAAAAACAGCCTGACTGTGGGACAGTACTGACATTTAAAGAATGGTTTCAAGATACAATGTCAAAAACCTGAAAAACATGGAAAAGGGATTAGCTTGGTGATACATTTGAGTTTGTGAGTTTAACCTATGCAAAAATTTTGGAGCAATGTATTCACTGAAGTATTTTTGGTCAGTCCGTTTTTTGGTTTGTTTTCTTATCTGACATAACAGTTCACTTCCATCAGTCTCTGCCAAGGTTGACAGCTAATCAGAGATGAGCAGAAGCAGCTGTTGCGACATTGGCTGTGGAACGGCTGTGATTGTGCAAATGTATACACATCCTTAACTAGCAAGCATCATTTAGCAGTTACAATCATTTTATACAAAAATAGAAAATATGCAAACTGAAATGGAGTTCCCCTACATGATTAATGGAAAAACACAGAAAGAAAAGAAATACGTAAACAATGTAGAGAACTGCTAATCTGTGGCACCATTTATAATAGAACAATGTTCCAAAAATACATTGGTTAATGGGTGTGTGCCAAACTCACAATACAATTTTAAATTAAGTATATTATGTCTTTAGAAAGCACTGTACAGTGCATAACATTTGACCTGCAAGATCAGGGGAGTTGATAAGGCTAGGCTTTCCAAATAGCTTGTTCTGTAACTGTACCATTTAAAATAGACACATTTAAAGGGGTAACAATGTTATAGGTAATCTTTTCTGGGATTATGGGATTTACAGGACGTGATAAACTGAAGGAAAGGTTCAAATGTTTGCATTATAATGCAACATCAGACAAAATATTTAAAACCATTAACTGTACTATGTTGGTTGTATTTGTTTTATATCTCAAATAATACATTCAATAATAGGCAGTCAAACAAAAGTGAAGTCTAGTGATCCTCAGTTTTATGGGAGTCATATTATTTATGTGTTTTTGTTTTTCTTCTTTAAGTTTGGAAAAATGGCTTCGTGCTTAGCAAAACTACTTCAAGTCTTTTAAAATGACTTGCCTATTGATTTTCGGTTGCTGGTCACCACTTATGAAAAGTGGAGAACATTTTCATTTTGACATTGATAGATTTTGACTATCAGAGCTAAAGGGGAGAAAAATCAACAACATTAATCACAATTAAATATTTTCCATATTCATTGGCTTTGAACTGCAATTCCTGGCAGGGAAGGGGGATCTGAAAGGGTTCCCATTCAAGACCCATTATTGCAGATCTATGCAATACTGTTCAAACTAAATATCACACATTTATCTCGAAATTCATGTTTGTATTTCAGATCACATTTGGATTACACATTAAAATATCAATACTGTAAAAAAAAACTTTCATCTGAGAGTTGCACAAAGGATACAGTAAATAAAGCCCTACTTTTTAAGTTAAAGGCGTTTTATGCTGTAAATACCTCGTTTACAATAGCTTCCCACAGAAGAAAACAACAGCATACAACGTCAATCCAAAACTGCACACGAAATGAGAGAACATATAGTCTACACTTCCAGCTATACATGCAAGACTTCTCTAAACGCAGAAAGTATGTCCGTTGTATTGGCGATAGCAAATTAAGTAGATTTGACATGTATAAATGCACAATACGAATGTAATCACAGCTCTGCTTGTTGTGTCACTGTTAACCTGTCTGAATTACACGTCAGTTCCCTGTACCGGGAGGTAACAGGTATGGGTTATTACATTTTCTGCTTTGTGTGCACTACACAGCTCACGTTTGTGTAGCGCAGTTACAGGTCTGCGCTGCTCCACCAATGGAATCGGTGGGATCCTGCAGATCTGCGCAGAATGGGGGAAATCTGCGCCCATGATAGACAGTGGTTCTGTTCAATCTCACCCACAAACACGACCCGTGTAAGTCTAGGGCTCTGCACACTCACTCATTTAACCGGGCAAACACTCAACACGAAACTGTTAACTGTTAAACTGCCATAGCCTTTCCACATCTTATCATGTAACCGCTCACAAAAGAAAAGTAGCCCTGCAGTTTGACTCAAACTTGATGTAACAGACCCACGACAGGAACATCGAGTGTAAATAGATACATGGATCTATGACGGTACTTTGTATTCTCCGTTCAAAGACTAGTACGATTGTCCTTCACTGTGATATATGTGAAGGTTACTTTCCCGAAAACTGCAAGATCCGAGCCCGTGTCGTGTGGCTAGTGTCAGTCCTGCACAGGGACTTCAAAGCGACTCCTCATTGACTCTACTTGCAACTTGCAAGAAACGGACGTGTTTCTCATGCTTGGGGTCGAACTTTGAAATGCAAATGAGAAACTGGATCTGTTGTTCATCATCCCTAACTTTAAAACTGCTGTTGTACTTACCACCAAACTCTTCGTCTTTGCTGTCCATGTGTAAGCCGAAAAAGAAAGCAGTTATTGAAGCAGCACGCCAGGATCCCGCCCTCTTAGGCCCTGCTGTGCGTCCTGCTCCTCCCCGTGTGCGGACACTTCCCGGTCAGCAGAGAGCGGGACGGTGCGCTGTGGCATAGATACCCGAGGCAAATGCAACCTGTGTTTGATACCGTTTGTTTTCTACGAATTACATGTCATTTTCTTCACTGCTCAAGTCAGTTATATGAGGCGTGCATCTAATCAAAAGTTGTGCATTTGGACAGTTTGAACCCTCTATATGTAAAAATGCCTAATTAGGTTTCTGGCTGCACTGTACGTGGTGTAAATTGCTCTCCGTATTTAGTTTCAACCAAGTTTTGCAGTTCCTAATGTATTTGTGTATCCAATTGTATCAGCATTGTGAAAGCCATAGTATTTTGCACCCTTTACCAGTTCTAACATAAAGCAGAGCAGGGAGGCCAACTGGTTGTCTGAGATTCTGCTAAAATACGTTCAGAATCCCAGCATTACAGGCCATCTACATTTGTAATGATAAACTAGGACATATTACATGTTTATTATTTAATTGTACTTAGTTTTTAAAGAGTTCTGTGACAGCACACATCTCTCACTTATTATAACTAACATGGCAAGCAGGTTTAACATTTAATCATCAAATTAGTGATATCAACAATTCTGTTTTAATAGCAAAAAACAAATGTTGATATCAACAACTGATCAAGAATTGAACTGTTGATAACGAACAATGCAAATCTACTTCCAATAAGAAATATTGAATTGTATTGTTGATATCAGCAATTGTATTTCTGATATCAAGAATTGTACACAATGATAGGCGTTTTACACAAAGCCTATCAAACATTGTTGATATCAGCAAATTAATTCTTGATATAAAAAATAGAATTTTTGATATCATTTGACAAATATTAAAACAGCTTGCCATATTAACATTAATAATAAAAAATAAATGTGTCTGATGCTTAAATTAATCCAGGTCTAGTTCATATAATGTAATGAATGTTAAAGTGATTTCAATTATTAATTTTAATGCTTTTTAATTAAGGCAGTGCACTGCAGTGTAAGCTTGATCACATTCTTTTTTATTCACTAGATGTGTATTGCATGTCTTCCACGAATACTAAATTCTTAACCTGGGTGTTTTTAAGGGGGTTTAAGTTAACAGTTTTATGGGTGGGAGCCTAGTGGGATTTTATAAGCAACTGTAGTTTTTAAGATCACATTTTAATTGCTGTGCACTTTATTGAATAATGAGGATTGTAGTCCTTGGCACCTGGCTTGCTGCTTGACCCACACATACAGCCAAATACGGCTTACCAATGGAGGTGGCAGCGATTAAGCGATCTAATAAACCAGACGGGGTTCAGATTTATTACAATAATGCAACATGGAAACATTATGGAGTTTACTGTAACTGAGATATAAATAAATAGTGTACCACATTGAAAGGCGCTGGGAATGAATTTCACTTCACAAAATCTCCCTCCAGTGCCATGTAAAGAAATGTTGGTGTTAATATTATGTATTTATTTGGGTAAGGCATTTTGTTTTGTAAACACTGAATTTATATTTTAAAAAGTAAGATTACAGAAAGGCTATGTTTAATGATTGCATTAGACTTAAGTCCAGTAACGACTGCAGTGGACCATACTATATAAGCTACTGTCCCTGTGCTTCAAAGTTTCCCACTAGACTCAATTTGACTTTAGTGTAAATTGAGTCCTTCATTTTACATTCTACAAACAGCTATTTTTTTAAATTACTTTTTTGTTTAAATAAAGAAAAAGACACAAATACCAGCCTTTGACCAAGCCTTTGTGGCTAAAAAGTGTTTATTTTAATAACTGAAATGCATAGGGCAGAAAGGTGTTTTTTTTTTTTTTTTATGAAGTGCAAAATACAAATCAATGTTGAGTAGAAATATGATTTGCTGAATTATTATTCTGAGAACGTAAAGGCTGTCAGAAACAGATGGGAAAACAGAAACATTTCTCAGTACACTTCAAATAACTGTAACAACCAGAAAGCAATGAACTCACATGTCCTCTTCATAGTTGTCTAAAACCAATGAAATGTCTTATTTAAACAGAGATGGTCTTTCAGAAGCATGACAAGGCAGCAAATGTTGTGACTTTGGTTTGATAAATTTGCCCACACTATGGTCACTAACAAAGCCCTTAAACATTTACTACACCAACCTACAATAAGAGAAAAAAAAACAACAACAACCAGAGAGCAGTGCAGTCGAGAGGACTATGTAATGAGGATGGTAATGAGGATTCGACACAGATTCTTAGTTTCTTCCAATTTTTCCCCACTGCCTCGGCGCTGTATGGCCTCTCACCTGCACTGTTACGGCACTGGACAGGCTGGGGACTGGAGAAACAAGGGCTTAAAATGAAGGGGTGCAATAGTGAAAAAACATGCATGTCATCAAAGTAAGCAGTGAAAAACATGCAGTGGGTGCAGACCGCTACAAATGCAAGGTAGCTGGTTCACCTTGAAGTGTTAGAGTGGGCATGCAGAAAGTTAACAGTATACCTAGTATATAACAGTTATTCCTGTATTATAGGTATAAAAGGTTACAGGTCAAATTGCTATCTTTACCAAAATCATTAACTGAAATGACTGGCCTGTTTTTTCCTAGTTTGTTGACATAATAATATCAACAAGTTCTTGCATGTGTAAGTTTTGCGAGGCCATATTTTTCATAGTTTTCCAGCTATGCAATTTTTGCCTTAAGTGAGCATGTTTTCAGAATGGGTACAGAACAACGGCATTTTCGCACACACAGTGATGAATATAAAATGGAGGAAACAAACTCAGTATCTCTACAGCAGTTGAGCTCCTGGCTGGTACCCAAGCTTTCATGAAGTACTCTTCTCTTCCCAGACTTGACTGTTCTTTGTCCGGTAACTGCCACTACTGGCACCTGGTCTTTTCACATTAAAATTCCAGGGTCCCGATTTATCATTCATTTTCTTACATAAGCACGGATCAAACAGTTGACTGTGCTCTTTGTCTGAGGATCGGAGTGGGCCAAAGCCGAAAACCTAATCAACTGTATGTTACATTAATTACAAGGTCTTAATGACCATTTGTGCACTGAAAAAAGTTCATTCACTTCTCTTATAAATCGTTGGCTTGAATGTTTGACTTTTTGTGTCATGTTTGTGATTTAAACATATGAAGTTACCTTCTCATTCTAAATGAATTCTGTGCTACATACTTATGTTTCATTAAACCACCAAATGTACTTAATCAATACATTACCATTCTCTTGGTGTTGTTTTTAGTTGTGCATCTGCTTAACTGTACACGGCAGGTTCCTATGTGAAATCCTACAAAAAAGTAAAAGTATGTCCCCTGCTCAGTGTAAAAGAGCAAACACAGTTCACTTACTACTTTCTGTCTTATATAACTAACAAGATATTGTTTCTAATCAGACAAGGACTGAAGAGATACAGGAATTCTATATCGAGTCAATTGAAAATGGTAAAATCTTTTTTTTTCCCAAGGATTACAGAATTTAAAGACAGAAATTAGATATTTCCCAGCCTATTTGGTTGAATTTTATTTGCTCAGAGAAACAGCAGCTGAGATGAAAGCATCTGGTTTCAATCAAATATCATTATAGGTTCAGAACACCCACAGATCTCATACAATAATTCCCCTTTTCCTGGAACAGTAATTCAGCAAGGTTGGTAAAATGCAGGAATACAACTGCAGTGGGGACAATAAAGCATCTACTGATATGCTGTTCACTTTTGCCCATAAAATAAAAAACAGTTTGAAATAAAGTCTGTAATTTCATATAATGAGCCCCCTATCAAAAGCACATGCTGAGTTTGGCTGCTGCTCTGTATGGTTTCAGGGCCACTCTACTCTGCGTATTTGAATATGGTGGGCATTCACAAAATAGGTTAAAAATCACCTGATACCATGAACATTCATTGAGATTGTGAGAAAATAATACTTGTTAAGTAGGATATATATATATATATATATATATATATATATATATATATATATATATATATATATATATATATATATATATATATATGTATAAATGCTCTACTCTATAAACAAGTCCCTTTTTACTAGAGTAATCCCCAGCTGAAACCAATATTATTGGAACCTGCCTTTTTAGTATGCTATAAACAGAGATACATTGTAACAGGATCTATTATGAGTGGAGTGCACATCCCTCTCTCTTTCTCTATCTGTATATATATGTATATATACAGTACTGTGCAAAAGTCTTAGGCCAACTGAGAAAATAATGTTTAATGCTAATTATCGGGGTAGTACGTGTTTATTTGTTCATAAAAATAAACGTATAGCATTAGAATAAATACAAATAAACATTAATACAATAAAAAGTAACAAGAATGTATTGTGTTTACCAAAAGGTAATTGATATCTTGTTAGATGGCTAGAAGAACACAGGTTTGGTTCTCAAACCTCTCCCCAAGGCACCCCAGTCATTCCATGTATTTGTTAAATTCCAAAACCAGCACATCTGATTAAACTTAATGAGGTATTGATTAGCTGAACCAGGTGTGCTAGTGTTGGAATTTAACAATGGGTACATGCTTCAACCATGAGAAGAAGTCTTACAAGAAATGGTCTTGTAGGGCGTGTTGCAGCTAAGAAACCATTCTTGCGGAAAGGCAACAAGCAGAAGAGATTGCAGTATGTGGAAGACCAAAAAGCATGGAACGACAACCAGTGGCAGAAAAGATGCCACTTTGTCAGAAGAAGAGTTGTCGAGAAGTACATTGATGCTTATCTACAGCCTTCTGTGAAGCACAGTGGTGGCTCTGTCATGGTCTGGGGTGCATTTCAGTCAGAGGTGTAGGGGATCTGGTCAAAATTGATGGAATTATGAATGTTGAGAAATATAAACAGATTTTGATTCATCATGCTCCACCTTCGGAAAACGACTGATTGGCAAAAACTTTCTTTCAGCACCCCAAACCCCAAACCCTCTGCAAACACAATTAAGACCTACTTGTAGCAGAAATCTACAAATGGAACACTCACAGTATTAGGCTGGCCACCTCAAAGCCCTGATCTCATCATAATTGAATATATATATATATATATATATATATATATATATATATATATATATATATACTCACCTAAAGGATTATTAGGAACACCTGTTCAATTTCTCATTAATGCAATTATCTAACCAACCAATCACATGGCAGTTGCTTCAATGCATTTAGGGGTGTGGTCCTGGTCAAGACAATCTCCTGAACTCCAAACTGAATGTCTGAATGGGAAAGAAAGGTGATTTAAGCAATTTTGAGAGTGGCATGGTTGTTGGTGCCAGACGGGCCGGTCTGAGTATTTCACAATCTGCTCAGTTACTGGGATTTTCACGCACAACCATTTCTAGGGTTTACAAAGAATGGTGTGAAAAGGGAAAAACATCCAGTATGCGGCAGTCCTGTGGGCGAAAATGCCTTGTTGATGCTAGAGGTCAGAGGAGAATGGGCCGACTGATTCAAGCTGATAGAAGAGCAACTTTGACTGAAATAACCACTCATTACAACCGAGGTATGCAGCAAAGCATTTGTGAAGCCACAACACGTACAACCTTGAGGCGAATGGGCTACAACAGCAGAAGACCCCACCGGGTACCACTCATCTCCACTACAAATAGGAAAAAGAGGCTACAATTTGCACAAGCTCACCAAAATTGGACAGTTGAAGACTGGAAAAATGTTGCCTGGTCTGATGAGTCTCGATTTCTGTTGAGACATTCAGATGGTAGAGTCAGAATTTGGCGTAAACAGAATGAGAACATGGATCCATCATGCCTTGTTACCACTGTGCAGGCTGGTGGTGGTGGTGTAATGGTGTGGGGGATGTTTTCTTGGCACACTTTAGGCCACTTAGTGCCAATTGGGCATCGTTTAAATGCCACGGCCTACCTGAGCATTGTTTCTGACCATGTCCATCCCTTTATGACCACCATGTACCCATCCTCTGATGGCTACTTCCAGCAGGATAATGCACCATGTCACAAAGGTCGAATCATTTCAAATTGGTTTCTTGAACATGACAATGAGTTCACTGTACTAAACTGGCCCCCTCAGTCACCAGATCTCAACCCAATAGAGCATCTTTGGGATGTGGTGGAACGGGAGCTTCGTGCCCTGGATGTGCATCCCACAAATCTCCATCAACTGCAAGATGCTATCCTATCAATATGGGCCAACATTTCTAAAGAATGCTTTCAGCACCTTGTTGAATCAATGCCACGTAGAATTAAGGCAGTTCTGAAGGCGAAAGGGGGTCAAACACAGTATTAGTATGGTGTTCCTAATAATCCTTTAGGTGAGTGTATATATATGTAGACAGATCCACTGCTGCACAAAGGCAATAAGAGACAGACATTTAGCACCACTCGGGTCACTGCACACACTGACAGAAGATGAATGATGGAGACACAGATGTGATGTATCACTGTGGAGTGAGGAACATTTATTTTGTTTTTAAAAGAGAAGGAATGATTAAATAAAATGGGCATCATAATACACATTATTCTTCAGAAAAATGAACCTAATTCTACAAGTAAACAATTTCTTAAGAGTAGAACATAGAACATTAGAATAATATAGCTGGAGCTTGCTGATTGTACATGTTAAAAAGACAAGAACAGATCAAGATTGTACAAATGTGAAAGAGCCTGTAGGAGCCAGTGAAGTACTATTATATATTTCACTTATTTCAGTCTATAATTGTGATTTGCAGGATTCAAAGTATTATATACTTTTTGGACCACATGACTTTGCATAGGTACAGTATAGCAATATACTCATCGTTACATAGTGAGTCATGAATTGCATAATATTTGCATATGAATGCTGATTGGAACAGCGAAGTCCTTTCTTGGTGCATCCCAGCTATACAAAACAATGGTAAGCTTTCACATACAAAAATAAGAGCATTAAAATATATTTCACCAATGATGTAATATACCTGCTGTGGATATGTGTTCCCACAGTGCTCTGGGCTTTTATATGAGAGAACAGCAGCAGCACTTGGCAGGGTAGTCGTCCGTGTGGACTTTATGTTCGGCTCCATAGACAAAGAATATGTGAGTCTTTCCTTTCCAGGTGTAGTGAACACGTGTGATAGGGATCAGCTCAATAGTCTGTCTCTGCATAAAGAAAAAAGATACAGTAATATGATTAAGCAGAGTGTGTTGTGTGTGTATATATAACTCTTGGGGGTGATATATATATATATACAGTGAGGGAAGAAAGTATTTGATCCCCTGCTGATTTTGTACGTTTGCCCACTGACAAAGAAATGATCAGTCTATAATTGTAATGGTAGGTGTATTTTAACAGTGAGAGACAGAATAACAACAAAAAAATCCAGAAAAACGCATTTCAAAAAAGTTTTAAATTGATTTGCATGTTAATGAGGGAAATAAGTATTTGACCCCTTCGACTTAGTACTTGGTGGCAAAACCCTTGTTGGCAATCACAGAGGTCAGACGTTTCTTGTAGTTGGCCACCAGGTTTGCACACATCTCAGGAGGGATTTTGTCCCACTCCTCTTTGCAGATCCTCTCCAAGTCATTAAGGTTTTGAGGCTGACGTTTGGCAACTCGAACCTTCAGCTCCCTCCACAGATTTTCTATGGGATTAAGGTCTGGAGGCTGGCTAGGCCAATCCAGGACCTTAATGTGCTTCTTCTTGAGCCACTCCTTTGTTGCCTTGGCTGTGTGTTTTGGGTCATTGTCATGCTGGAATACCCATCCACGACCCATTTTCAATGCCCTGGCTGAGGGAAGGAGGTTTTCACCCAAGATTTGATGGTACATGGCCCCGTCCATCGTCCCTTTGATGCGGTGCAGTTGTCCTGTCCCCTTAGCAGAAAAACACCCCCAAAGCATAATGTTTCCACCTCCATGTTTGACGGTGGGGATGGTGTTCTTGGGGTCATTCCTCCTCCTCCAAACACAGCGAGTTGAGTTGATGCCAAAGAGCTCGATTTTTGTCTCATCTTTAACACTTTCACCCAGTTCTCCTCTGAATCATTCAGATGTTCATTGGCAAACTTCAGACGGGCCTGTACATGTGCTTTCTTGAGCAGGGGGACCTTGCGGGTGCTGCAGGATTTCAGTCCTTCACGGCGTAGTGTGTTACCAATTGTTTTCTTGGTGACTATGGTCCCAGCTGCCTTGAGATCATTAACAAGATCCTCCCGTGTAGTTCTGGGCTGATTCTTCACCGTTCTTATGATCATTGAAATTCCATGAGGTGAGATCTTGCATGGAGCCCCAGACCGAGGGAGACTGACAGTTATTTTGTGTTTCTTCTTGTAGCCCATTCCAGCCTTGTGTAGGTCTACAATCTTGTCCCTGACATCCTTGGACAGCTCTTTGGTCTTGGCCATGGTGGAGAGTTTGGAATCTGATTGATTGATTGCTTCTGTGGACAGGTGTCTTTTATACAGGTAATGAGCTGAGATTAGGAGCACTCCCTTTAAGAGAGTGCTCCTAATCTCAGCTCATTACCTGTATAAAAGACACCTGGGAGACAGAAATCTTGCTGATTGATAGGGGATCAAATACTTATTTCCCTCATTAACATGCAAATCAATTTATAACTTTTTTGAATTGCGTTTTTCTGGATTTTTTTGTTGTTATTCTGTCTCTCACTGTTAAAATACACCGACCATTAAAATTATAGACTGATCATTTCTATGTCAGTGGGCAAATGTACAAAATCAGCAGGGGATCAAATACTTTTTTCCCTCACTGTATATATATATATATATATATATACCCCAGACAGCTCTAAATTTTAATAGGCTTCTAGCTAAGACAAGAGTTCCAACCACTGTATTGTGAAGCAATTTTCATTGCCAATAGAGAAAATCTCATATACACTCAGTATGACTTATTTTTATAAGCCTGTGAAATTCAGTTAAAGGATGAAATCATACAGCAAATAAATGTACCCCTCTAACAATGGTTGGGTTTGTCTGTCCAGTTCCCACAGAAGATGCAGATACTGGGCTTCTTACTTCATTCAAATTGTTTCTGATTGTATGACACATTTAATCCAGATATTTCATTTGTATTGCTATCCTCTACCCCTTACAGCCATCCAATCCACCCACTTTAATAAAACATGCTACCATCAACTAATAAAGAGTACACAATGTAAATGCAAAATTAAACCTAATACTATCTGATCAATGTATATATATGTAGTATAAATGTTAATTACAGTAGAAAATATACAAAACAACATTAACAGTCTGTATTTTAATTATTTGAGCAGTAATTCTGAATTGCCTTGAATATAAACTACTACAAATCAGCTAAATTAATAAAAACATACATTCAAACATTACGATATGCAAATGGTCCGTTCAGTAGGGGCCTACCATAATCCTTTCCTGTACAGTGCTCAATAATTATTTTAGACAACTGCTTTGTTTTAAACTTGAAAGCTTTTGATTATTATTTTAATCTTTATTTCAAAAAAAATATACATAATGATTTTTACCAATAAATTACCAGATTTTTGTATTTGAGTAGTTTGGATTTTACTGATTTATTCCCATTTTAAACACACTCAAAATTATTTTCAGTTTATCAGTATTTTTTATTAAACACTACTTCACAAACTTGTTTGATATTACGACATTATCTTGTCAGTACTCACATCAAAAATGTTCTGCAGTGCTTGCTGGAGGTCATGTGTTTAATATCGCGCTATATGATTGGCTCACATATGAAGGTTGGCTGACAGAATAAAGCAGCACGTAGAAAGCAAACGGCACAAGAAACTCAGCAAAAGTGAGCTTTGGGATTTACAGTGTATATTGGGAACTTTTTTAGAACTTGTTTATGGTTTTGAAATAAAATTGAATAATATCTGGCACAGACCACTGTGTGCCATGACGTTCATAATAACCACATGTATTACAGAGTATGTACTAAAAGGACATTTTAAACAGGATTTAATACAATTTTATTCTGCACCATGAAACCGTTACTTTGTATCAGAGTGTATATTATATTCCATGTATGGGATTAGCTGTGTATATGTGTAGCTATTTCCCATGACTTCAGAATGTTTGCTCATATTCCATGTTATTATATATTTTGGTCATTTTCCATGACTTTTCCATGACTTTTTATATTTTGGTCATTTTTTCATGACTTTTCCGGGATTTTCCATGACCATGGGAACCCTGCATAGAGCCTCACTGTTCTATACTGGGACCAGGTAACCATAGAGACACACATTCTATACTGGGGTTCTACACTGTTCTATAATGGACCAACTACAAAGGTAACCATGGAGACACTCTGTTCTATACTGGGGCTACTACATAGGTAACCATGGAGACACAGTGTTCTATACTGGGCCTACTACAAAGGTAACCATGGAGACACACTATCACATTCTGGGCATACTACATAGGTAACCATAGAGACACACTGTTCTATACTGGCCCTACTACAATGGTAACCATGGAGACACACTGTTCTATACTGGGCCTACTACATAGGTAACCATTAGGGATGTAAATGATTAATTGAAGATCGATTAATTGTCGATAACAATTAATTTGATCGATGTAGGCCCTTTCAATTTAGTATCACTATGTAATTGTTGTTGGAGGGAAAACTACCTGAAGAAGCTAGCGGTAAAATCCAAAGAAGAATGAAGTGAACAAAAAGAAGCATGGTTTGGGATAACTTTGATTTAAAAAAGGATCATGTTCACTGCAAATACTGTGATTCTGTGTTAAAATATAACACCACGACTACGCCAATGATGTATCACCTGACAAACAAACATCCAGCCGCCTTGGCTAAAAATAACTGTAATGAACATCGCGCAGAGAGGATAACACAATTTGCCGGTTAATAGAGAAAGATATGATGCCAATAAATATTGTTGACGGCGAAGGTTTTTGGGGCTTAATGAATTTGGTGGAACCGGGATATAGCATTCCATCGCAAGGCACCGGGTGCACAGAGAAGCGCTACAGAGAAAAGAAAGCAGATCTTACAGCACAATTGGCTACAATCAGGGGCGTCGCTACACCCTATTTAGGGGGGCTTCAGCCCCCTGTGTTTTCTCTCAGCCCCCCTAAAAATAATATGATTATAAAGTAACGGCGTGGTCAAACAGTCCGACAAAAAGAAAACAAAACAAAACGTCAGCCCCACCCCCCCCACAATTCTGGACTCAATTTCACCAAAAAACGTAGAAAGTCTATAAATGGCCCTAACTACCGGCTGCTGGACTGCCTTGACCGCGGAGAGTTACATCACCATCACCTGCCATTACATCGGCGGTGATTGCAAGGTGAAGTCCGCAGTCCTGCCAACCGAAAGGCTGCCAGTCCGACACACAGTGGACCACCCTGCAGAAACACTAAACACTGTTGTATACTGGGACAAGGAAACCACAGAGACACACTGGTCTATACTGGGACCAGGTAACCATAGACACACACTCTCTATACTGGGACAACTACAAAGGTAACCATAGAGTCAAACTGTAATATACTGGGACAAGGAAACCATAGAGACACACTGCTCTATACTGGGGCTACTACATAAGTAACCATAGAGAAACACTGTTCTATACTGGGGTTACTACACACGTAATCATGGAGACACACTCTCATATACTGGGCCTACTGCAAAGGGAACCATTCAGACACACTGTTCTATACTGGGGCTACTACATGGGTAACCATAGAGACACAGTGTTCTATACTAGGACCAGGTAACCACAGAGACACACTGTCCTACTCTGTGGATACTACATAGGTAACCATACATATGTTGTGTGCCCCTGGGAAGGGAAACATAAATATAAAATGAATACAGGACTTCTTCAAACCGGAACTGTACTGAATGTTTATTTGCATTAAATCATCAAATTCAAGAGTAGAGATATTACATCCACCAGTGTTTGCTTTTTCATTTAAAATAAATAAATAAAAGGTTTAGAGTGACAGTCTCTTTTCTTAAACCTTAACATCACAGGAAAGCAATATATAAATGGTCTTCAATGCATACATTCTCTTGAAAATATATTATGAGCAGAATCAAATAAATTACATAGGCTGTAAACATTTCTGTAAAACATTCACCTAGAAACATTCACATAACCCAAAACATAAAGGCTATATAGCACTTTCACTTACCCCTTTTCAAAGGTGTTCGTCTACCTTAACAAATAGAAATAAAACTCTACAAATGCAGCTACCGATCACTCTCAAGTAATAACACACACGCAGTGCTCTCTCTCTCTCTGATCATGCACTTGCTGCGTGGACTAATCGTGCACAAACCTAGCATGGCTGTAGTTGGCTAAAGTGGCAAAATCCTTTGATGTACATTTCGATATATTTAACTTTTTTACATTGCCTTTTCAAAACCTTCTACAAATAAAATAACAACATTGATTTAACATATTTATATTCTCAAAAGTGTTTCAACTATGTACCTGAGAAGGGGAAGATAAATATAAAATGAATACAGGACACAGCTGCCTTCTTCTAGCCAGAATCGTACTGAATGAGGCGTGCTGTGCACTTCCCTTACAGGATCCTCTGTGCTAGACAACTGTAATCGATCATACCTTTTTATAAGGCTTAACAAATCAATTGCCGTTCCCTATGGCATATAGATGAAAATATGAGACACACTGCTGTATACTGGGTTTTCTACATAGGTAACCATAGAGATGGCTATACTGTTCTGTGGCTACTACATAGAAAACCATAGAGACACACTGTTGTATACTGGGGTTACTGCAAATGTAACCATAGAGAAACACTATTGTATACTGGGACAAGGAAACCATAGAGACTTTTCCATGACTTTTTATATTTTGGTCATTTTCCATTACTTTTCCATGACTTTCCATGACTTTCCATGACCATGGGAACCCTGAGTGAGAAGTGTGTATAGGGGTTTTCAGTGTGACTAGTTGAAACAGGACAGGAGCTAATGAACATTAAACATTAAATCTACAGCTATGGGCTCAAATTACCGCCATAAAATAAATCATAAACAAGAAAACAACGTTGAAAACGTAACAATATGTTCAAGGAAAAGTGAAATAATGGCTGTTGAGATCAAAAATAAAACAATTGAAAGCAAAATGTATTGAATTGTAAACAAAAATAATTATATCAAAAGCAAAACTCAAAATTATTGAATCCATTTAGTTTACGCTCTTGCCTGGAATCACTGTTTTAAGTGTGCAATATGTAGAAAGCAAGTGTAAAGAGATATTTCTATAACTTTCAAAACATGCTTTGTTTATTAATTAAGTCCGAAGTCGAGTAGTTGCACCCCCTCAGTCATATGGGTACAGTCAGTTGTAAAGTTTAAGATGTGGTGCATAGTGGTCATGTGTCAGACCAGCTCACCCTGTACATTTCTTAGTGAGACCTCTATGCTAAAGGCCCAGTTGTCGGTGCTTACCTGTTGCAAGATACGACAAGTTGAGAGGAACCGGGCTTGGTGCTCTGTCACTGCATTGTATGAGGCATGATTGATAGCATTGTCAGGGAAACCCGTGATGGGATAAACCTACAAGACACAGCAGTGAAGTAAACAGAGCATTAGGTCATGTCACACAGGACCAGTGACTGGGAGACACTGTGTCACAGGCCAGAGCATAGTCAGATCTGTGCACCTGGTCGAGTGACAAGGCTTCTACAAACATGTTTACCAAAGGAGAATAAGATTACCAACATTTGAAGAAGCAAGACAAATCTCCTGATGCAAGGCAGACATCTAGAGCATGATATTCGAAAGGTGCAAACCAAGAGCCTGGATGCAGGCTAAAACCTAATTTGAGTCACTTAATAAACTCCTTTCAAAGGGCTTAAATTCTCCACATTCTCCACTTATAAAACACATACTTCTTATTTTGCATCTTTTGGTCATCTGTTAATATTCCTAATAATTTAAAGAAAATGTTCTAGCGATGAAGAAATTGCAAATTGGAACTTAAAAGCAGGTGATCTATCCTATGTCTACCCCTTCCTTTAGCACATACCTAGGACTTAACTGTGTTATGTCTGCACTTGTTAGCTCATTGTACTGGGATGTATTCTTATTGTATTATGTATTGACTGTATTACTACTCTTTTGTAATGCTGTGAATTGTTTCTGGTATGAACTGTAAGTCTCCCTGGATAAGGGTGTCTGCTAATTAATAAATAACTATAGAAAACAGCTTTGTGGTAATAAGACTAATATTCATTCTGGAATTCCTTCCCTTACAAAATAAATGCTCATGCATGTCTGAACTTTTCTTTCCAGTGACACTCAGCTGCAGCATTTGCAAATCAAAAAGCACAACATTACTTTTTAAGGAATTGTTACAAGAAAAAATAAACAGTGAGAGGGATCTTCTTCTCACCAATGGATTTGTATCAGAGAAGACAGTCTCTCCAGTGACCTGAGAGACCCTATCGACAGGGAAGCCTGACTTCTTGTCCACCACGCATTCATTTACGTTGTTTGTCCTAGTCAGAGTATACAAAGAAGAAACTGTTAATTTAGATGCCCGTTTCACTTAATTCTACCAGTTACAGAAATGGTCAATAACTGCTTCATCCAATACACAGGGGGCAAAGCAAGGTACAACAAAGACGGGATGCCAGTCCATCGCAGTCATTTAAAACACATACATCCAAACGTTCTGTCTGTCCATGGATTGTATTTTTCTGTATGAATCCATCTCCTTTCTCCCTCATCGATGTCCTGAAAGGCGCTAGATGAAATCTGAACATGACATCGAGTGGAAAAAATTATACACCCAAAAAAATGAATTTAAAAAAAAGTATTTAGTTACCATTTCACAACAAGTTTAAGGTAGCAGAGAAGTTGTCCTTTTCCCCTGCAGGTAGAGCATGTCTGTGACCCAACTCCTCCACAAGAAGTGCACCTGTGAAACAGAGGGCAGGAATTCAGTTATGACCCTGACTTCAGTCTGGAATGCAACAGCTCTGACATGTAGCTCTTCGGTTCTGTTCTGCTTAAAGTTTGCTCTTACCAAGACCTAGTTAAATTAAAAGTTTTCGACTCAATATACAAACTGACCACCAAGAAGAAACTTACTTTCCTAGTTACTCAAGAATATTGCTGGTCTACAGTTGCATTATTTTTACTATGCATATGGTTTTATTATGACTGTGGTCATAGGTATGGAGGTCAACATCTTAGGAGCAAAGAAGTAGGATTGTTTATTGGTCCAGCTTACTAAGTGCCAGGGCATACTTGACTAGATAGCTCAGTTGCTCAGATTGCTGACTGAAACACATGAACTGCCTTTGCCAACAGCCTTCAATAGCAACTGTAAGGACAGTGAGAATGGCAGAAGAAAGGCACTTCTTCTCTGTCACAGGTGAAATACAAGGATTCATCTCTCTAACTTAGAAATCTTAAATATGCACAGTTAAAATATTATGGAGATAAAGTTAAGCAGGGCAGTTCATCAGAAGTTCTCTTTAAACTGAAACACTCACTTGACGCGACCTATGCCGTTGCAATGATGGCACCGTCGATCAGATAAATGCATTCCAGACCCATTGCACACCCAGCACTGCATCTGTAAGCAAACAGAAAACAAACAAAAAACATCAATACAACCCTCCAATCATCACAAATGATCAGACTGTGAGAACAGGCTCAACGATCTATTGGGCCCAGCTAAGCAACTCACTGTGCAATAATCAGAGAACATTAACATTATCACAATCATTTCGTGATTTTTCATTCAGAATTCACTACCTGTTGGTAGTTCACTAGCTCTTAAATTACTCTGCTGCAAATTATAAACGTCTTACAGATATACTGCTATGCATCATTGAACTTCCTTCATCATTCCACAATATCAGCACACGACTGCATACATATTGATCTTAAAATGACCTGGAAATATGTTGCTACAGATAACTATCTAAAAGTAGCCTATATGTTCTAGGTTATTTCAGACTAATGAGGTAAATTATCACAGCCAGCAAAAACAAAATCCACTACAGGAACTAATTTGAAGAAATCACAGATGTTATAATGCAACCTTTCATGTGTGATGGACTGCAAGGTGCAAGGTGCAAGGTGTCTACAAGGTTAGGCTTTAGCTCAACGTGTCCCTGTACTAGATGAAGTGGTAATTGAAAATGGATGTAATAAATATTCATGAAGTTGACAAGGGTATTCCCAATGCATGATTTAATTATATGGAAAAAGGTCTCTGTGAAGATTGATGTGGATCATTTAGATGAACATACTTCGTCTGGCAAAACACCCTTCAATCCTTGACTACTCCAAATTACACATACCCTTCCAGATGTGATACACTTCTGGCAAGCAGATCTGCCCAAAGCCAAGCAGCTGTGACAGCCCTAGACAAAGAAAATATGATTATGTGAGTTCAAATAAAGATTCTTACATAATCTTGATGTGCAACATAAAGGTTCATTCTCCATGACAACATTTCCCCACACACCTTATACACAATACAGAACATACAACACAAAATACTTGACTTGTACTTGTCTTCCGAATAATCTTAAAGCTAAACACTATGAAATTACCTTCTTAAATGCATGCTGTGTAAGTGAACTGAACCAAAGTTGAGCAGAGTATGTATACATTTTGTTAAACCTGGACATCACTGTACAATTATGAGAAGTGAATATATGTACATGTATTATTAATTTTAAGAGACAAAGTTCTGTTTGTCTGTTTAAAAGGTGACAGGCAATAGGGTGGGAAGCACTGTAGTTCCTCCTAAGTTTTTAGATAAAAAAAAGAAGACAAGGACCACAAAGCTGTTTGGTACTCAAAGAAAAGCAAGCAAGATACTCCCTGTATCTCCCTGTATCTCCTCATTTCAAATAGTTATCACTTCAGATAGTACATTTCTGACCAGAACATTTAGTCTCACTTTACCTTAACGGAAGATGTGTGAGGGACTCGGACAGATGTCTTGTTTTTCTTAAACAGTGCAGGAACTGGGACAGCCAACTCCCAGGGGCCTGGAACCACACCTCCATAGGCATCCACAAATTGTCCTGAGAAAGAGGAAGAAGTGAGACCAGCAGACAAAACAGCCCACAACTTCTCAGAACTAGGCCGTACTGCAGAAGTGAACTAGTATCATCCCAAAACTAGTGGCTGAAACAATAAATAACAATAAATAACATAGAGCAGGGTTGGCTCACCCATTGAGCAAGTGTGTACAACCGCACAGGGCAGCCAGATGTGGGGGGCGGTACCCTCTCCAACACCAAACCAGCCTTTAGCCAAATAAAGATATAAATCCAAATTTATCCAAATTGGATATAAATATAAATCTATGTGGTTAGCTAGTTTTGAGGCACGGCACAACTCTCCCACACTCTCCCACTGTCAAGGGTGTTTGACCTTAATGTCTACGCTGTCAACCAATCATGTAAGTTAATATGTTGTATGAGGGGGTAAGGGGGTCTCTTATTGTATAAGAGATGTCATCTCTGCAGTTTGGGAGATAGGACTGCGAAAGGAAGTTGCTGTAGCTGCCCAAACTGCATGAAATAACCGACCTTCACACAACTTATTAACTTATTATAAATCACACACGTAAGGATTTACATACAAATATCTTTACAGGGATCTGCTGAAACTAACCTATAGTAGCTGATCTGTGTTGTGTTTTCATGGTTAAACATAACTGAACTATTAAAAATAAATGTACATCCTGTGAAACTTGCACCACTCACATTAAGTGTCCTGAAACATCGCTGGTAACTGAAGAATTTATAATGAAACAAAAGAATAGTGTCATGGCCACTGACCTGCACTTCTTTTATCCACTAGATGTCACCATCCCCCTTACTTACCAGTCACTTCTCCAAGCTCCCGTCAATCAATCAATTAATCAGTCATTCAACATTCCTGAACACAATGAGCACTTGTTCAATCACCCTCTGCTCCAATTTGCACCTCCAAACTTGGTTTTCTGCTTCCCTCTGCTCTACATATAAACCCCTCAATGTCTCTCACACTTTGTGAAGTTTTGTCAGTGTTAGCTACATCTCTGAGCAGTCACACTGTACCTTGTTATAGCCTTGTATCCTTGACCTCCTGATCATGACTTTGGACTTCCCTTGATTACCTGTTTGCCTGATCACCTGACCCTTGCCTGTGACCACAACCACATCTGCGCCTTGCCTTTGTTTGCTCTGTTCTGCTGGTATACAACCCACGCCTGTCTGACAACCTCTACCACGGACCACAACTGGGTACCCTATTCCTGTGTCTCATGGACCGTGACAAATTGTTTAGTCAACGGTCATACTGCTACGGTTTTGGAATTGTGTGTCACAGTTTCTAAGGAAATGGCGGGGCGGTGAATTGTGCTATTGCACAGGGCATAAAGATGGCCGGGGCTGGGTCAAAGGTTTCAACAGTTTCAACCCATACCAGTCTTCACCTGGATCCAACTGGGAGGGATCTTTCTGAGGTGAGGTTAAAGCTGCAGTAAGCAATCACAGTCAAATCTGTTTTCCCCGAGACGAATGCTAACCTAGCTTAAATACTTGAAATGACACCTAGCAGTGTTGTACTATTACAATGGTTGTTTTTGTGGTTTATGAATTCAACCTCATTTAAATTGCATACTGTAAAAGTAAATGATTAAACCTTTTAATTTTTTTTTAAATATTAACTACTTGTCGAAGCCTTAAAAAAATACTCAATTTGGTTTCCGCCTGGGTACTTTTTAAATGAACTGCCAATATTATTTTTCCTCTGACTTGAAAGTCCGAACAGATTTAAAAGCTACAAATGTCTCTCACCATTATAAGGCTCGCTGTCCCACTCTTTTGATCTGGACTCGGTAAAGGTCTCCAGACGATACTGTGAGGGAGAGAAGAGAGCAGAGTAATAGTGAGTGCACTGTGGATTATGAGAAAGTTCCCATTAGCTGATATACAATTCAGATGCTGTACTGTGCTGTGCTGTACTTACTCTATAGGTGTTGTGTACCTGAAGCTCACTAAACACCAGCTCCTTGGCAGGTTTGGTGCTGTAGCAGCACTTGCTGGAAGCATACTCCAGAAGAGCTTCCTTGGCAAGATCTTCACTAATGGAAGGGATTCTGCAGAAGACAATAGGCAGGGCAATAAACAAATGCAGTGTAGAAAGTGTCTGGCATCGTTGGGGAGAACAAAGTTAATTGGTAACGCTCACAGCTTTGGTTGATTTTTTTTTGGTGGTTTTTGTTTTGTTGTTGTCATTAGCACTTCTTAGTTGGCTTTTTCAAAATGTTAAGTAAAAGATAAGCAATGGACCCATAACACACTGCATACTGTGGTGAACAATACAAACACTATTATTAAGATTAAGTTCTATTAAGATCTCTTGTATATGAGTGACTGCTAAATTTAAAAATACCTGGATACTCAAAGGTGGACATAAACATCTTCTCCATTACTGTGAAAAGGATGATGTTAGGCTCACCATACAACAGAGTGAAACATGGAGGGCTGTATTATACTGTACACCGGATACTAGTTCAAAAACAGGTGATAATTGACTCTTAGTTGTCTTAACAGGTAAAATCTTATGGTTGGAGCACAGGCAGGACCTCTATAGTGTTGACTTTGCAGATTTGTATTCAGCCTACCTCATAGCTGACTGGGACACGCCAAGGAACAGCAAACCCTGTGGCTCACCAGGTCTCTATAGGCCCACAGTGTAATCAGCAAGAGCTACATCAATCCTGCTAACAGGGTTCTAGGTCTGCTGTTGGTGCTGTGGGACTTCGGAGGTTTTAGAGGACAAACACCTCTAAGTAGATCTCTCCCATGTTAGTATGAAGATCTTGGAAGTGAGCCCAAGTGGATTTACAATGGGCAAAACCAAACCAGGAGGATGGATAGTAAAAACAGTAGCACATGGTAGACTTCTTGTTAAGCATTCAACTATAAGAATATAAGAACATAAGAACATAAGAAAGTTTACAAACGAGAGGAGGCCATTCAACCCATTGTGCTCGTTTGGTGTCCATTAATATCTAAGTGATCCAAGGATCCTATCCAGTCTATTTTGAAATGTTCCCAAACTTTCAGCTTCTACCACATCGTTGGGTAGTTTATTCTAGATTGTGACTACTCTCTGTGTAAAGAAGTGTCTCCTGTTTTCTGTTTTGAATGCCTTGAAGCCCAATTTCCATTTGTGTCCACGGGTGCGTGTGTCCCTGCTGATCTGGAAAAGCTCCTCTGGTTTGATGTGGTTGATGCCTTTCATGATTTTGAAGACTTGGATCAAGTCCCCACGTAGTCTCCTCTGTTCCAGGGTGAAAAGGTTCAGTTCCCTCAGTCTCTCAGTAGGACTTTCCCTTCAGACCTGGAATAAGTCTGGTTGCTCTCCTCTGAACTGCCTCTAGAGCAGCAATATCCTTCTTGAAGTGTGGAGCCCAGAACTATCCACAGTATCCAGATGAGCTCTAACTAGTGCATTGTACAGTCTGAACATTACTGCCCTTGTTCTCAATTCTACACTTTTGACAATATACCCTAACATAAGTAATAAGTAATAAGGCCTTACTCCCAGTGTCTCTCTGTAGAATTGGGACTTGGCATCTCTGGTTGTACCAGGGCAGGGTAAGGTGGAGGAAGGTCTAGAAACAGCAAAACACAGAAGAGAAAATTTGTTTTATAACATAGAGATTCACTTTATTTATTTCAGGGTTTTCCCCTGCTACTTAACAAATGCTTATATACAGTGTCTTGTAAAAACAAAAAAAACAAAAATTATATATACACATTTAACACAACTTAATATTTTATTCAAAACGTCAATGCTAAATCTGAAGACTTTTAAGATAAGTTACAGTAAATGTCAGCAAAATCTAAACAGAAGAAAATGTACAATGTTGATTGCAGAAGTATTCAGATCTCTCAACTCAATATTTGCTGGAAGCACCTTTGGCTGCAACTACAGCTGCAAGTTTTCTTGGGTAAATCTCTGACAACCTTTTTTGGGGATTGCCAATATGCAGCAGTTTTCACGTCTTTCCACAGATTATCAATAGGATTCAAGTGAGGACGTTTTTGACTGGGCCAATCAAGGACATTCACTTTCTTATTCCTTAGCCACTCCAGTGAAAATTTGGCCTTGTGTTTTGGATCATTGTCCTGCTAAAAGGTGAATTTTCGCACCAATTTTAAGTCTTTAGCAGACTGAAACAGGTTTTCCTCTAGTATTTGCCTGTACATTGCTATATCAATGTTTCCTTCAATCCTAACAAATTTTCCAGTCCCTGCTGAGGAGACACATCCCCATAGCATGATACTGTGGAGATGGTGTTGACTGGGAGATGTGCTGTGTTGGGTCTGTGCCCAATTTGGTCTCTGCATTTTTGCAGGATCACTCAGGTGCTTTGTTGCAATCTCCATGAGGGCTTTGGGATGGCTTCTTTTAAGTAATGGCTTCCTTCTTGACACCCTACCATATAGGCTAGAGGCACATTTTCTCCCATCTCAGCCATTTAACTCTGTAGCTCTTGCAAAGTTGTTATTGGCCTCACAGTGGCATCCCTCATCAGTTTCCTCCTTGCCTGGCGACTCAGCTTGGAGGGACGGCCTGATCTTGGAAGTGGCTGGGTGGTACAACTTCCATGCAACTTTTTGATAATTGAGTAGACTGTGTTCACAAGGATATTCAGAGACGTTCATATTTTTTGTACCCTTCTCTTGACCTGTGCTTTTCAATGTCTTTATCCTTGACCTGCTCTGAAAGCTCCTTGGTCTTCATGCTTGAAATTCTCTACCTGACCAAGGAACCTCACAGAGATGGGTGTTTTTATTCTGAAATCATGAGAACCACTATTATTGTGCACAGAGGACATTCAAATAATTGTGTGGCTTGTTAAATTAATTTGGTGCACCAGAATTATTTTAGGTTTGCCACACGAAAGGGTTTGAATACTTATGTGTGTGTGTGTGTGTGAGTGGGTGTATATACATATAGCTCTTCTCAACTTAAAATATAAGTGTATATATATAAAAATGTTGACTCAGACATAAACTTACCATTGTTTTCTGTTCCCATTCCTTCATAGCCAGGAACAGTGTCCATTAAGTCGACAGGGGGTGCTGATGCTCCATCACTCTCACCATAGGCATCTCTTGGGGCCTCTGCTGGTAACCATAAGCAATTGTTATCAGTATGTTAAAACAACCCCATAGCCATCTTTTACAAAACATCTGTATAAAAATAATTTACAACCAACAACAATTTCCTGCTGGAATCTCTATGTGAGGATACATGGGTTTGAAGATGGTCTCTGGAGTAGAAGATTGTCTTTCTTTGATGATGAAGAGATCTGTTAATTGCTGTACACTATGCAGGATTTTTTATGTTCTTTGACTTGACACTGAATGAAAGCTAAAGTGCAGTGAGAGTTTAATGATGGTGTGGGTGCTAACCAGCCACAATAAATACATTGTCAGGTTGCTGGAGACTGTGTGGTTTGCAGGTTCAGGGGTTCTCTGGGTTTTCTGGTTTCCTCCCACATGCTGCTTCAGTTGATTTTCTTCTCAAAATTGCCCTGTAGTTTTGTGTGTGTAGTACTCACCAAACCTGCTGCCGAGTTATGGCTTACTTAAAAACGTTAACACACAAAGTATAGTCTCTGTGTGTAATTTGTATTAAACAATACACACAGGCAGACCACATGACCAGGTTTGAAATGATACTATGTGTAACAAACAGTTTAACAATCAATCACAAAGCATCTCAGGTCAACCATACCTGCATTCTCTGCACCAAGATGTTGGCCTGGGAATGGCTCTTTTGCAGTTTCAGGCTGGTCACTGGCGAGACAGAAACATGTTTGTTCTTTCAAATACGGATCGCAGCCTTGAACCTTCAGCATTAGGTCAAAAACTATTTCCAGACTAAGGAAGCTTCCCCTATTTGACACCCGCGGCTCCAGCAGACTTTCACCTATGCCATTGCACACTACATGCACAACCACACTTCAGCTTTGACAAAAGATATGAATCAATACAACTATTCAAATGAAATACAACTTGGTGCTGAATCATTACATTCCCCTGCAACTACAATTGATTGTCTGTTCAGCTTGATCACCTCTTTACCATATCCAGTGTCTGTTAGGGCCTTCGAGATGCCAACTCAATTCAGTGTGAGTGATTATAATTTTTAAATCAAATACAAGGTCAGGAGAATCTTTTTCAGTTAGCAAACCATGATCTTTTATTTTACATGTAGGCCAATTTGATACAGTCTTGCCTCGCTGGATCTAATACCTCAGGTATAGGAGTCTGAAGAGGCTACTTCCTAGATTTCTGTTTCCCCAGATCATGAACCAATCAATCTAGCACTTTTGATTGTGTAGCTATATATTAAATGTTAATAGAATTTGGACAGTTACCTATAAATAATAATAATAATAATAATAATAATAATAATAATAATAATAATTGGAATATACAGTATCCCTGCATTCTTTAATCAGAACCCAAGGATCATTCCAGTTAGGAACTGACAGCCTTTGTGTTAAAAAGACCAAACATGAAAAAGAGCAGCAAAGAGGAAAATGTACAATATGTCCTCAATGCACAGCCAACTATTCCAAGCAACCTTATTCTGTAGGTGAAAGGGTTCATTGCTCTGAGTGATGATATTACCTTCTGAGACCTCATTGGCACCTTTCTGGAAAGAAGACCTACAAAAAATTAAGCCACCACTGAGTACAGATTTGACGTTTTGTGTTAATGGTGGCTCAAAGTTTTGATTTAATCCCAGCCTCTGTCTATGTTGTTGGAAGTGTATAACATACATTGCTGTGACGGAGGTTACAAAAGGCCACATGGACAAATGTCCATCATGTTTTTTCAGTAATATAACATGACCTAACTCCAGTATAGCTTTTGCCCAATATTTATATGTGGACCAGTGGGTACCCGCTTTAATCTTTCTTTCAGCAATGGGTGTTACTTCCTTACACAATCTTTGGGAGGAAACTGTTGACCATGCTTAATTTTCAGCAACCGTTCCCAACCACTGTTCTGTGGTGGTATTCTCCTCCACACATGATTTTGAACTTGATAAACATTCAGTTCCTAGTCTAAATCTACTATAATGTGGTAGACAGCTACAGCATGTCTGTACTGTAAGAATTTATTCAGATCCATGTTGATTTTTACAGTCTAACTAAAAAGCAATCACTTAACATCAAAATCACCAATTATGCAATTTTACCAAGACATAAATAAAGAAGTTAGTGACCTAATATAAAAACTCTACAAGGGCCAGCAAATAGGGCTGATTACTGTAATCCAACTTCAATATAGTCACCAACCCAAATATGAGGAGGCATTATGACACTGTCCAACAATGGAAGGACCTCCTCTGGTTTGTCATGGTTGGCAATTATGACAAGCATCTATTAAATGAAGATGTGTGAATAAAATCAGGATATATAAAAACCATCAAGAGAGCTTTCGTGTCTATTTAAATGTTTCATAATCATGTCATGTGTGTTTTTTGTTTTGTTCGTTTTAGAATGAACCCTTCACAGAATAGCATTAAGTACCAGTTCGGATAAGGATGCCACGCTATGATTAGGCTTTGATCATTTTAAAATGAACGGCAGCGTTAAAAGGAATTTAAAAATTATGTCTGGTATAGATACAAATCTACATACTACTATATGGCTATAATAGAAAATAATATTGACATTTCTAAGAAAATCGCTGTTTAGATTGGATGTTTGTTTTTTCTCGTTAAGTTGCAAAATAGAAAACTTAAGTTACACAAATCCTACTTTACACTTGACACATTTACCCAAAATATGTCCCCTTCGATCCAGCTGATTACGCCTGCAACTCTTAAATTGACTGTTCTCATTTCACTATCGTAGAGGAACTGAAATGTACTGCAACTCTAGTAAAGGTTCAGCCTCCTTTTGTAACCGATAAGGCAGTCGCCATTAGAAATATGGTCTCATTCTTGTAGCGCAGATTTCCGAAGTTCTGCGCAGACCTGCAGAATTCCACGGATCCCATTGGTGGAGCAGCGCACAACTGCGTCAATCTGCGTAATACGAACGCGATCTGAATGTTTTGAAATGCTACAGCCGTGCCAGTTAACATATATACGGTTGTAAAAATGCAAAGACATTGAAATCAGTCCGATTAATGTAATTGTAGAACGAATCAAACATAAAAAATGTTGTTTTAAATCCTAATACAAACAGTGCGATTCAAAGCTTTACTACCTTCCGTATTACACTTTGCTTTAGCATAACTGCTGAGTTCGTTAAAATCACGTTATTCAGCTTCCACGTTATTATTAACTTCACTATTAAATTACGCAGTATCAAGGGCAACGCATTGCTGCACTTTCAAGACCAGAGAGACGAGGCAGTCGGAACAAAACAAAACAAAAGTGCGCCCAAAGCTGACTTTTATTAAGATATGAAGTGACTAATTTAAACTCACCTCAGCAAATTCACCTTATCCATTATTCGGGGTCTAAACTGAAGTTAGTCAGGAAAATGCGCATCAACACCGAGCCGCAGGGGAGGTCCTGCTTGTCATTTGCATGGATATTTTGAGTTTCACTTTTACAGAAGTGAAACTGTTTCGCGAGAGACCAGATTAACCCGGCGGAGGGAAGTGTTACAGCACACACTGCACTGATTCCGGCAATGCGAGATTAGCAAATCAAATGGAAATGAGCCAAATGCAGTCTTTTACAGCAAGAACGGGCAAGGAAACAATTGTGGTCAACAAGGGTGCAAAACAGAGAGATACTTTGAGAGCTTAAATGGCTTTATAGCAGGGGCATCCAGTGTCAATAGTGGATCAGAAGCCATGTGTGCAGCCTCATATTGTATTGTATAGCCTGCTGGCATGACACCTGTGGCAGTAAGCGGGTACACAAGGGTAAGTGTGCAGGGGGTTAGGCGGGCCTACTAGTGTGTGTGCCACTAATTAGGTAATATCAACTTCCTATAGGACAGATAGAGAATAACTTCTGAACTTGGGAAAGGGGGCAAGAGAGTCATCACCTGATTCAAATGCATAATCAGTTATCTGGTGGTTATAGGTTTGGAAATGTTTAACTGCATTTTGAAGTGGGTGTAGCTGAATGTTTTCACATTCAAGGATACAGAACAGCTTGAACTAGGGTTACAAAATGTATGATGAAAAGAAACCTTGGGATGGTTCATTTTCATTTTGATCCCCATCCATTCCACATCATAACCATTGAAGAAATTCAGAGGACTGGAGGCAATGGATGCACCGGAGTCAAAATCAGCTAAAACTGATCTGCTCTTAAGAGTAAGGATGACTTGACCCATAATAGGGTACAAAAGTAATTCACCCACTTCAGTGACAACCGGGGCCCATACAGTAGCTATTGTAAATCATTTAAACAACATTAAGGAAAGGTTTCTTCTATTGTATACAGTTTTAAATCTTAATGTCCCTTCTGGTCCTCATGTCTGTGCTCATCTGTCTATACTGCTTACCTATAAAACACAAAAATTAAACATCCAAACAATTTTTAATAATTAACCAGTTAACTGTATCACCCTTGTTTGCATTCTGTAGATAATTTGCTCAAATCCATTCCCTCTTAGTTTTTACAGTCCTGTGATAGAAAAGAGAGGTTTAATCTTAAATGAAGACACAGCTTCTACTGATAAGAAATGTTGAGGGAAGGAAAAACATAAAATGGGATTATTCTAAATGATGAGCTTTCAATCATAGGTTTGTGGATCTTTAGAAAATGAGTGTTTCGATTGGCAGTCAGCAAAAACACCAATACAGAAATACAACCCACAAGGATAGAGGAACTTAACGATTTTATTCTTTGTTACAGATCAGAATTCATTCACCACCCCCCACCAATTCAAACTTAAAACAGTATTTCTTCCTCTTTTTTGGCAATTTGCTTTAACCAATATTTTCACACAAAATCAGCATGTACAGAGAACCAGTGATTACATTGCATTACACTACTGCTCTGATGTTAAACACAATTACTACACAACTCTAGACAGGACTATCTATTGATTGTTGTTAATCTGCAACAGTATTTTGTGCACAAGGTAATAAGGGAAGACAGGATGTATATCTGAAGTTTCAAACCAGTAAATTCACATGATAGAGGTATATAGTTTCACATTTCCTTGGTACAACAGATTATGAATTAGGCAAAGCTGTCATGCGTTACATACAGTGTGACAGAATTTTAGATGGGAAAACATATATATATATATATATATAAACATTTATGCAACAGCACCATTATTAAAAAGGTCATTCCTTTTTTTTCCTTTTTAATTATTCACAGAAGGAATTAGTGTCCTTCAGTAAACTTGATACACAAGAAACAATTTGGGCCTTTGACCCATTTAAACCATGGCATTGGACTTACTCGAACTCAAAAGTTGCCTAGAACCAAGCATTTTTCCAGATATACCACAAACATGAGATGATTATAAAATGTACAAGATTAAGGCAAATGGTTATAGATTTATAAGATTTAAAAAAAATCAAGAACATCACAGGTTACACTGTATGCCTGAAACAAAGTAGCTGGATCCAGTCTACAGGATGGTGCAGCAACACGTAGCTGGATAGTTGTCCGTTTCCACTTTGTGCTCGGAACCATAGACAAAGTAGTCGTAGGGATTTCCTTTCCAGGTGTAGTTCACTTTGGTGATCGGGATCAATTCAATGGTCTGTCGCTGAAATATATATTGCAAACAAAGATTAATAGCAATTTCAGATGAAGAGTAACAAACGGGGCTGAGAATGTAATTGTACAGAAAAATAATGATAACTCAAATTGGAGAGAACAATTGAACAATACATTGGAATGGCAAAAACTAATGGGAGGCAATAAAGTACAAACAATACAAACCTAGATTTTTTGCTGTTACTATAAATGTGATGACTGTGGATAGTATTTGTTTAATTTAAGCCTGATGGAGAACAGTATGAAAATTGCATCTCATAGGAAATTTGTGTACATGGTGGAAAACAGGTAATATGCAACTCATTTTAAAGGAGTTTTACTTTAAGAAAATATAATTATTATACAAGACTTTCATTGTCTTAAAATCAACAGACACCTTTCCTTGACATATCCAGTTTCTCAAATATTTCTGTTACCTCAGAACAGGATCACGTATATTAGGATCTGAGAAGGAAAAACACCCTGTTGAGGACAGTCAGAAGTCAAAGTCTGCTTCTCATCATTTAAAGCATTTGAAACATTCAGATGCAGGGGGGAGGGGGGAGAACTTTCCTACAATACAGAAGAGCTCTACAACATATAGCCCTAAGCCCTAAGCTTGCTATACCAACCCTAGAGATATTTCTGACCACTGAAATATGAGTTGTTTTGGACAGCTCGCCAAAATTCATGTTTGACCAAATGTGTAAAAAAGTCGAAATTATGTGCTACATACCTGCTGCAGAACACGAGATGTTGCTGCATACTTCGTTTGGTGCTCATTCACCAGTCTCTGAGCCGCCTGGCAAATATCTGGGTCAGGAAAACCTTGCACGGGATACACCTACACAAGATGGACATGTTTAGGGACAAACGTCATGAAACAAAACGCTGAAATCAGAATAATTCAATGTGAGGAAGAGGTATTGTTTTACCATGTACTGCGTGACAGAAAAGACCTTATTCCCCGACACTTTGCTGATTTTATCCACAGGGAATCCACTCTGCAGCGCTCCAACAAAATCCGAAATATTGTTTGTCCTGGAATAGGTTTAAGAGTTGCGGTACTAGTTAGATTATAGGGGAAGATTTTTTCAAGTGTAAAGACTGAATTTGTATGTTTCCGGTTTATTATAGAGCTAGTGAACATTTTAATCCTTTATGCACAGAAGGAAGATTTAAAGAGATTGCTGAGGCAAGCTGCTACAATATTATGGTTAGAAGGTCTTGTCATGTCTGGCACAGGTCGTGAACTGCTTGTTAAGATGAAAGTTCAATAGTAAAGTGTAAAAGGATGTGTGAACACCAACACTGTACATACACAGGCCTTTCAATTATTAGATAAGCAAACAGTTAAGATTTACCATTTCACAGTGAGTTTAATGAAGACCAGGAGCTGCTTTTTTCCTTTGCAAGTGTCACATTTATCTGTTCCACTTCCAGAACAGTGGAAGCAGCTGCAGAGAAAGAGAAGTAGCCATTAATCTGACACCAGGGGGAGAGAATGCACAGTTATTTTAAAGACTACATTTTGAACTCAAGATAATATACCCTCATTACTGAAAAAAAGCAGGAATGTGTTACGGAACATAAAAAGAAAGTCAAAATACTTGCCAACTGTCCATGTCATGATGTGCGACATTATTTTGGGACTCTACACTTTTAAAGTTGATCAGATCTACTCATAAAGCGATAAAACCTAGCAGTTCTTGAGAAAGATAACTGGATACACATTCTTGATATGCCCAGGCCCATTATGTAAACATTCCCGCACTTTAGAGATCAACTTTCCCACCTGAAAAGTGATCCCTGTAATTAACACTGCACTGAGATTTGGCAAAGGATCCACTGGAATGTAAAACTCCATTAGCCCATCCATTCATGGAACCATATTGCCACCTAGTGGGCAGGGGAAATGATGCCCACACATGCATTGTTTTTCAGTGTTACGTTAAAAATGGTCAAATATGTTAATTCTCCAATGGAATAACGATCATAATACTATACCAGACATTTTAATGAAGATACCAGATAATTTACTGTAGCATTAACAATACACCAGATGTATTCCATACCCAGTTGAAAGAGGAAAGTCTATCGAAGTGAGCTTATATGACTCGGATATAGCCATGACCAATTTTATAGTTCGGAAAATGTTATTAAAGAATCATTGTCTTAATCCAGATAATTTAGTGATTAAATAAGCAGGCTGTTTCTAACCCCCAACCCAAAAGCTGCTATCGCTCTTTTACATCTTTACACTCTTCTCTTAATCTCTTCTCCTCCATCAGACTCTTGCGGTTCTTAACTTGTAGCTAGGGAAGTTAGGTCTGTAGTTTCTCGTTTATCGTTTTTTTTCCGACACACAAAACACACAGTGTAGGAAACATGTAAGTAACAATTGTCCAGTAATTTATTGCACAATATTAGGACTTTTTTCATAAAAAGAGCCTCATTCATCTTTGACCAAGGGATCTTCTATCGTGATGCTGATGTGCACGGTTACATGATTTTTCAGGTTCTTATTATTTTCCTATCTTCTGTTTTCTCATTTATCATAATCAGATATTCATAAACCACTTTTATTCCCGAAAAAGAGTGTATAAGGCTCTCTACAGTGTGCGCATAATTGTTCTGATTATTATTACCAAGCAGTTTTCTAACTCCAAACCATGTCAACCTAAATAATGAGTGAATCATTTTCAGGTGATATAATTGCTTCATGAAAGAGGGTGGGGCTTAAATGGATAAATCCCTCATATTCAGGTGTGCATAATTATTAGCTGCTTTTTCAACACAGGTAAAATTGCCAGAAAACAGGATCTAACTGATGCTGAAAAGAAACAAAATGTAAAATGCAAAATCAGAAGGATGCAAAATCTTGATGCAAACTATTGAGTTGTGATCACTGCACAAGAAATAATAATTTAATTTAGTTGCCTAATAATTATGCACACTAAAATTTGAGGAAATTATTTTATTTCTCACTTTTTCTTTCTTAAACATTCAGTTTGATGCAAAATAAAGTTTTGGCTTCACTGACGGCATTGAATCTGTTGAAATTATCTTGAAAAATAATAATTGCCTAATAATTCTGCACACACTGTATTGCAGGTTGATTCAAACTGTTAACTTTGCTTTACCTATTAAAATAATTTGGGGTTGAATATTATTCAGATCAAATGTTGCTTTTCTTATATAATATGCATGGTGAATTAACAGATTGCTCTAAAGAATTATTTGATTTGTAGATTCAGAGTCTTTTTTTGTATAGTATATTATTCTGGGTTTAGATATTTTATTTCTGGCCACAAAAGCAATATGATCTTATACTTGTACTTTAGATAGTACTTTAAATCATTCAGTTAACTTCTTTGACCTCTGCTTCAGCTGAGAAGCCCAAAAATACAATCTCCACTACACATCAAAACCATATGCTATTCATCACACCAAGCAGAGGGTTTGATGCAGAAGGAGTAGTCAATACCTTAAACTTGCAAAAGGCATCACTTGCTAGCAATCTGCATTTTCCTAGAGGAAGCTCCCATCCACCCGCTACCTCTGGTATATGATACACTGAACAGAACACCTCAATATTTGTACCAATGTGGTTCGACTAGTGTTACCGTTAAAAGCCAGCAGTGGCATAGGCTGCATTGGAAACCAGCCCGTTTAACCTATGGTAGTGCATCTCCTGCACTCCAAGTGGAAAGCAGAAGCCACTCGAGAGCCCCCCATCCTTGCCGATCAAGTTAAGAGCAGTGTAAAATCAGTCCTTACGATTGGCAGCCCCTGCCAGAACAGGCAGCGCAGGTCTCTCCAAGCTGAGCTCCGGATCCGGCACAACTTTGACACGGTTTCTATGTTCAGCAGCAATGGGGGGAGAGAGTTAAAAGTTTACAAATTACTTAACAACAAGAACAGTATCACTCAACATGCAAACATTCAATCTATGATCAAACCATGCCAATGATTGGAAATCTACTAGGTAGGATATCTCAACCTTTTCTTACATTTGTTGACTTGGCCTTGCATCACTTTACAAACAGTCAATAACAGTGATCTCCAACCTTGGTCCTGGAGAGTCCCAATGCACTTAATCTTATAGGTCACCTTAAATCACCAAGTTCTAAATACTGGGAACACATATGAGTTATTAATCAATTAAGCAAATCAACCAAGGGAATTCTTGAAATCTGAAGGTATTCTGATAATTATTCCAATGTTTTCTACATGTTTGAATTTTCCAAACCACCTGCATAATTGTTTCAAATTAAATTATTTCAGGTGTTTAAACACTGGTGATAGAAGGGTGACCTCCAAAACCTGCTGGATAGGGGCTCTCCAGGACTAGGGTTGTAGAACACAGGTATATAACTTTCCAGCCCATCTTAGATGTTCTAGTTTTGGTTTTCTTCATTCTTGTAACCATAGGCTAAGGCTTATTCCTGGTTCAGGCAACTTAACAAAGCAGGTCAACAGACATATCAGACATTGCTGCAGCCAAAGGCTCAAAATAGTGGCCAGGCACTCTGGAAAGATGTTGTTTATGTACCCCTTTGGGTAATCCTTTATAGAAAAGGTGACTATATTGTGTGGGAACTTTCAGGTTATTTCTGCAAAAGGAGATTGTAGTCCCTGGCACAATGCTAGAGAATAATGAAAATTGACTTCCACTTTACTTAGCTGATGCTTAGGATACTATAAAACATTTGTTTTTGAACAGAATTCAAATACCACTAACTTATGCATGACAGTCCTAATAGTGAGGAAATGGTTCTTACATTACCAGCTCCAGAGCAGTCTTTGCAAGGAACCTTTCCTGTTGTATTACATGTATGGCATGGCTGAAAAGATTATTAGAATTAGGGTTGCAGACTTACACAATATACACAATAATATATCAGTAAAATGTAAGTTAGATGCAATATGCCATAAGATCTTGAGCACCAAAGAGTAGCAAGACATTTTTCCCCAGGTTACTCTCCTAAAAACATGTAATGATGCACAACAAAACTGGCAGATTCTCTCTTTTAGTATTTTTGCAATGATATAACTGGAAGAGAGCTGTAGCCCTTACTCTTTATTCATTTATGTGTAAACAAAACTGGTCAGATCATTGACAGCTGCTCATGACATATTATGCAGCTTAAGTCAACATTTTGGGATCTGGATGGCTTGGCTTTAGCATTACTAAAGAAGGTGCATTTCATTCATCTGAGCTGTGGTGAATCAATATTCAGTGGTATAAGATCAGGCATCGTGGCAAAGACTCCAGTATCGAGTCTGCATTACCTTGACAGAAGAGGTGCAGGGGACCTTGATGTCTTGAGTGGCATCTTTAAACAATTCTGGGGTCTGAACTGGAACATTCCATGGACCAGGTGCCGCCTGGGTGAAGGCATCTACAGGCTGACCTAACAGAAAAGAGAAAGAATGAGATGAGCTCCAGAGAGGATCAACCTACTAATGCATGCATTTCAGGGCACAGGCTAAGCCCTATGGTTCAGACAGCCAACTGCAATCAGGATTTCCCATAGGGTGGTACAAATTTACAGTGTTTCCAGGCCTGGGATTGCACTGCTCATGTCTCAAAAGAGATTCCCACTGCTTACCGGGCACCTATGAACATGTACTGTTGGCAAGATGTGCATTAGTCAAACCCACGGACCCTCGGCCCTGGTCAAAGCAATTACAACCTGAAACCCTTGTGGAACTCATTCGCTTCATTTATTTTTTACCTTCCAAGTAGTTGGGGAATTCAAGTATTCAAGGAATTCAAGAAATAGTTCTGATTCAATTAAGGTTTCAGGGACGTAATGGCAAGCCTAACTGGAACAAAACTCAGGAAGACGATACCTCCCCAGGAGCAGTGTGGAGAACCGCTGATCTAGCCTACAGTGCTGTGTCATTGATGTGTGCGCTGTGAATCTCAGTGTAAAACTAAGCAGGAGGATTGGAGGCCCATTTTGGGAGGTACATGTTAGCTGCCTGAATCCCTCCAGAAATTGTACAGTAACTGCAGCTGAGATTGACAAGTGAGGTATCCAAACTGAGAGGGGATTGAGGGAACTGCCAATTAAGTACAAAAAGAATCAGTGAGAAAGAGCTAATAAAAAGGTCAAATTAATCTGTGCCAGTCAAACTTGTACCTGTTTGCTCCCTGACAAAACAACTTTACGAGGCAAAGTGGAATTAATTTCCTGATAAGTCTGACAACGTAAAGGATAAAGCCATATGTTTATTAAACAAAACAAAAAAAACAGTGCCTGAAATTAGGGAGCATACATTGAAGCTGGTGAAGACTCAGCTTCTTAAATTTCCAGCTATAAATATCCATAGTCTCTAATATATTGAATTTGTTTTATTATTTTCAAGAATCTTCTGCCCCTTTGATAGCAAACGATCTTATCTTCATTATTCCATTATCTACTTTACTTAATTCCTAATTAAATAGAAATTAATTGGGCATTGCACAAAATCTTCATTCAACTCCATATCCACGCCCTATAGTTTTAGTGTTCAATGATTACCTTCAAAAGGTTCGTTGGACCATTCCGTAGATCTGGACTCAGTGAAGGTTTCCAGGCGATACTATAGAACAAGATAAGACATTTCTCATTCGTCATGCGCCAAACAACAAGTTATGCATTGTAATTCATAACAGAGGGCCATAAACTAAAAGTATCCTAAAGATATTCAAATAATATTGAGTACAATTATACAGTGTTCCTTAATACATATTACTCCGTTGAAAAAGCTGCATTAAGATGTATAGTTGTGAATCACATTTAACAAAAAGTAGAGTTAACCAATACTGAAAGGTTTATAGAATGTGCAAATGTTTACAATTTTCGCCAGGCTTCGTTGAAAGTTTAATGGGAGATGCACACAGAAGTGTTAAGATGTACACTCTGAACTCCCATCTGAGCTCTGGAGAAAACTCGCTATAGGACATTTTGGATTAATGTTTGGAGATTCAACAGTCCAGGCATATGCCATTCATTGCTGTGGTCATAGGATTGTTCAAATTAAATGTTAGACTTTCCTTGAAAGATCCAGTTGAGTGATTCTGTTTTTTTTTAAATTAAAAGAAAGCCATCAAGGACAAAAAACAATTTATTCTTTGTATTTCATAATTGTTACCTCCTTTATCTCCTTCGAATACTATGCTTGTCTAGCACTTGCAAAGCTTTGATTAGAAAAGGCTAGAGATCGGCTTACATTGCATGTAATTTTCCACCTCAGTGAAACCTATTGCATCAACACCTGGGGTAAAAATTTGTTAAAGCAACAAGGTGTGGTACAGACCCTGTATGTGTTGTGTGCTTCAAGGCTGGTGAACGTTGCCTCTTCCACTGGACTGGAGCTATAACAGCACTTACTGTTCACATAATCAGTAAATGCTTTGCGGGCCACCTCTTCAGTAATGGATGGGATCCTATGAAACCAGAGGAAACGGAAATGAATCACTTCCACCCAAGACATTGAGACATTAGCTTGCAATCCAATGCATCAGTTGCCAATGTAAACTCTATTGACATATCAAAATCGGCTTTACTGAATCTGCCTATCCAAAATGTTGTTAGCATTCCACATTAAGTAAAACACAAGGGAAAGGCTAATGGATACAGTTTAAATAGTCTAAAGCTGCTCCAAGCCATAGAGGAGAAATACTTGAGTTCTGTACTTTAAGGGTCTGTATTTGTACAGGAAAATGTGTTATAAAAAGGGAATCATCCCATACATCCAAATTGTCTTTCTAGCTACATTGGCAAAATGCACAACAGCTACAGGATTAGCACATGGTAATATTGAAAGGCAGAAATCGTTTTGTCTACATCTCATGTGATGAGGATTATGATTAGGTACAAGGAAGTAAAAGCAGTCTGTAATGCAAAATACAGGAGAGTACTGATTTTAAAGACATGGTTATTCTAATTTTGAAATCCAACAATTAGAACATGTGACTGTAATGATTTCCAGATGGTCAATGTTGAAGGAAAGGTTCCAAGCAATTTAGTTAGTTGGGCAAACAATGCAAGTTTTAGAAGAAAACACTTTTCTCCTTCACAGTGACATTTCAAAGCAAAATTACAAACTAGTATTACCCAAAGCCCAATTTAAAAAAGTACACTTTCACTGAGAATTTGAAGAAAGACTTAAAATATACCTTTCAAAAATGTGGTTAGCAGTTGAAAGCTTTGACCTACATTCCCTTCCCCCCCACAACAAATATAAACACCCATACAAATTCAGATGGCGTTAATATAACATGGGCTTTAAGGTTAAATTGAAGAGTCTCTTGTGATGAGCTTCATTAAATATCATTGCAAAAATAATGGCCCAGAAAGACATCTACACTTAGAGGGAAAAAAAAAATCAAACTTACGCCCACTCAGTCTGAGGTGGTAGGGGTTCAGCTGGGGGGTATGGTAAGCCAGAGGGTGGAGGAACAAATTTTCCTGTTCAAATAAAATTAAAGAGCAAATATTATGAGGGCTTGTTTTCTTGCATTACCAGTAAAGTAAAATCTGTATCTGTGAGCTACAACATCAACAGGAGACACGTTGACTGTAGTACTGTAGTTTAACTCCACACTTTGAAAATGAGTTACTCAAACCCTGAGAAATCATGTAGCCGTTCTGGAGAATGCTGGAAAGTAAGCACCACCTCAAGCTCAACCTCTCCAAATCGGATCTCCTGTTTTTCCCCCACTCTTCCTCACCTTGTGCTGACCTCCCCATCTCGATCCCCTTGGAATCCACCACACTTTCTCCTTCTTCCTCCGCTAAAAATCTAGGAGTCACCCTTGATCCTGCGCTCTCCTACACCCAGCACATCACCACGCTGACACGCACCTGTAGAATCTTCCTGAGCAACATACGCCGGATCCGTCCCTTCCTCACCGACTACTCGACTCAGCTACTCGTCCAGTCACTGGTCCTCTCCCACCTGGACTACTGCAACTCCTTCCTGGCCGGCCTGCCTGCAACTACTACCCGCCGCTCCAGCTCATCCAGAACTCTGCGGCTCGTCTGGTATTCTCTCTGCCACGATTCGCAAACGCTACTCCACTGCTCCCCTCCCTCCACTGGCTCCTGATAACGGCACGCATTCAGTTCAAGACTTTGACCCTCACCTACCGCTGTCAGTCTCGACCTCACTGCACCAAGCTACCTTCAGTCCCTCGTCTCCCCATACATCCCCTCCAGACCACTGCGCTCCTCCAGTGCCAGAAGACTAACTCTGCCTCCTCTCCACTCTCCTTCCCCCAGAGCCGCTCCTTCTCTTCCCTGGCCCCTAAATGGTGGAACGACCTGCCCACCGAAGTCAAAACAGCAGAGGCCTTGACCTCATTCCGGCACTTACTCAAGACGCATCTTTTCCGACAGTACTTGTAATATTAGTCCTCTATCCCTGCTAGATAGAGCTTCACAGTTTTTATTATGTTCCTCGTGTTCTTGATTGTTTTCCTCCTTGCTCCCTTTCCCGTAGCCCTTGACTGTGACCCTACATCTTGACAGCACTTAGCTTTCACCATCCAGGATGTAGGAAGTCGCTTACTGTACTTGTGTAAATTGTAAATTGGAATTTGTAAAATGTATTTTGAATTGCTGTTTTAGCTAAATTGAACTCAAAATTCCCCCAAATGGAATAAAACTATACCACATATTAACCAAATGTTCATGTGCCTTATTGTTTTGGTTTACTCATTGTGTGGTTCAGAGAGCACAGTTTCCTTTACGTGGGTGTGAAAGAACCCTCAGGCGTTCTTTCAATAGAGACTGTGGATCAAACATTGCCCATGACAGCGTTCCCAAGCTGCAAAAATATTAAAGCCCTGCACTTTGGTCAACTCAACACAGACAGCTATGACCAGGATTTACCAAAGGGCACCACAATTAACCATGAGGTGCCAGGCCTCGGAATGCCAGACCCCGGTGGCAAACGGGGCACCAGTCAGATATTAGCGTCTTCTGTTTTTTGTCAAGTACCTCTGGCACTTATCGCTGCTTAACTTACCTCCTCCTCCGGTTTGTGTTCCTTCATATCCTGGTAAGTTATCAAACATGCTGGGAGGGGGAGCACTTGGGGCCTCGCCATAAACCATGGGTGGGACAAGCATCCCTGAAACAATGACAGCCATGTTTAAAAACACGAAGAGACCACTCACACACAATATCACTGAAATACAGATGTTGTATGGGAATTATACAGTGTAATTTGGCATACTGCACAACACATTATAAACCCATCCATAACACATTGGGGGCAAAAGTTAGAGTGACTTTTATTACATTATAATTAAGACTTGTTGATGTAATGCACATATTTGAAATAAATCTAAAATCTGTGTAAGAGTCTCATAACTAAACAAACGCTGTCCTGAAAGCAGATCATTGTGGGCTCACATTTCCTTCTCTATTTCTCAATCTTTCTTTCTCAATCTTCATTGCTTAAATACTATAATATCTAATGGTTGTACACGCATAGATGCCTACATCAATAGTAGTTTAGTCTTTATCAGCGTTTACTAAAAACATTTCGCTGTTGACTTTGTTTATGATTGTGAATGTTATTTTGATGTATTGATGATTTTGACTGAAAAACAATACAACTATTAATTGTTTCAACCATTGTCTTTTCTGGATTATTTTCTATTTTCAATTGACTTCATGCTTTCTTCTACATCTGTTTCACTCAGTCAAGTGTTAAAATATTACTTTTTAAACAGTGTTTACTTCTGTTTCTATACTCCAACTACCAGATTAGCACTCTGGTACAGGGTACAATTCAGGTTTCTTTTCACTTTTATATATTCTTACCATTTCAACATTTTTTTCAAGTCTTTTATTAATTTCATCCATCTCTTTTTCTTTGTTAGTTTATGCACTTCCTGGCACCCTTTTGGCACCATTACAAGATTAAATCAAAATGATTACATAAAAATGTTTACCTACCCACTGATCACAAATAAACCTGGTAGTGATGGCAGCTTCTTTACTTGTACTTGCTTGTTTTTTCCCCACACATTTATCCTACGGTCAGCAGGGTTTGCCATTTGGAATTAGCAGGTGCGTCTGTTTTTATTTAATCTGACCCTTAAGTAATATTTTATTATTTGTCTACTGTTTTTACTGACTACGCTAAGATTTCATGTTCAGATACATCACGGAAGAGTGTGTTGCCATCTTCATTGACAAGAAGTGGAATCCATGCAAAAGGTATGCAAAAAAGTGTATTGTTTTTCTATTTATTTTAACAGAAGTGTATTTTTAAAAATATTGTCCTATTTAACATAATCATTAAAGACTTACAAATTCTATATTTGTTATGATTAACAAGGTTTCTCTTAATAGAGTTTTAAATTGGTTTGGCAGGAGGACATCTACATCTCAACTACAGCCTAAGCACACATTCCCAACATTCATCGCTTTGCATCCATCCTCCGCCCCCAACACTGCCTCTGCAGCAGCTCCTTGGCTCATGCCATCCAGAGGTGGGGCTCCAATGGCCTCGTCCTCATGGCCAGATCATCATTCCCTTAGTCAAGCCAGTCTAGGCCAAAATTAACTCAATTTACCTTGTACTACATATGTCTACCGGGGATTGAATTAGGACATAAATGACTTTTTCTTCAATTTATGTTAATGTAATACATTAAATGTATTCCTATATAGGTTGATAAATATTAAAGGAACATGTGAAGTTACTGACAGGAAAACTGAGTATCATATCCTTTTTCAAAACGATCTTCCTTTTTGTGGAAATTAAAGAAGATTTACAACAGAACAGAGTAATGCTGACTGAGCTCCTGGGCCAAGATCCTAAGAAGTCTTCACTACTAGAAAGTCTTAATAAAATAATGATACATCTTTCTATTCAAGCTGTCTTATCAGGTGGGTGTTCGCAGTTTTGAGGAGACCATTCGGCTCATGCTGCAAACAGAGCTGACCAATAGAGTCGATGGGACGTGGAAACGAAGACCAAGCTTTGGGAAGTTATGTTCTCTTATTTTATTTTTAAACTTTGCATACTTCAGATTCTGTATTTTAAAAGTTTAGTAATCAACGCTGTAATTTTTTTTTGTTTTGTTTTTTAAATACTCTGTTCTTATTGCTCAATCAATGTTCAAGTCATAAATATATTAATGATATAGTCACCATTAGACACCACATACGGTAAAAAGGCAAATCATTAATCTAAATTTTCCATCAAGGCACCACAACAGTGTATTAGCTTGGGACACTAACAGACCAATCAGCCTGTAATAATGTATTCCTGTAACACTTTGTATTCCGAGTTCTCTCTACATTCACAAAGGAAACTATATGCAATGTTGGATTTATAGATTTATTGCGGATTTATGATACACGTTTTCTTACAAATGTATTGTATTAACATTGAGATATTGAAAATTAAAGTATACACACAAAAGAAAATCCATAGGAACTGTTGTAATTGTTTTAGATATTTACAAAAATTGTGTTGAAGTCTGTCAGTCCTATGTTAACTTTCTTTTCTTGCAGTCATATTTTAACCAAATTTCACTGATGGGCAAAAAGAACCATCAAACACATATTAACTGGACCACAATAACCATTAAGTCATCTTAAAGAAACAAGAAATTATTATTCATGAGGTAGGTAGAGTCTTGTCAAGAACATTTTTATTTTGCTTGTATGATTCCTCTGATTGTAAATATAATACAATATTTGCTGACCAAATGATCAAGCCATTTCCTGGAAGGGGGGGTCAAAAGTTAATTAATGCAGTTTTCATTACTGACAATAAATGATTAATCTAAAGCTTAATTATGTGATGTAATGCATTGTTCATTAGACTTCTACAGATGGAGCAGTCACAGATTTTTGTGTAAGAGTGGACAGGGAGCATAAAGCCTTCTGTATGGAGTGAGGGAGCCGTCGCCCCCTTGCCCCAACTGGTGGCGGTATGCCCGTGTTAAATGTTCAAAATTAACAATTGCAAAGAATAAACTGAAAAGGAAAGAATAACAAGTAGGCTAAAAATGAAGAATGCATATCCTCACTACTGAAAAAATATATTTATCAGAATAACACCCTGCCTTTGATAGTGTTTAAATGCAGTACAGGGATGTACAGTCTGGTACTGAAAAGCTTATAAGCATTTCAGCAATGCGAGGTATTACAATTGGGAAGGATTAGCCTGCCTGGCCATGACAACAAACTCTTCTATCTTCAGAGACATCAGAGTCTTAACGATTCACATTACAACTTAATTAACTGGTTTCTTATTTGAGACACCATGCTCAAATACCATTGTGTTGTTCTGAAGAACACATTCTTAAGGCTGGAGATTATGTTAAATTAAAAACACAGACGATAGAGAAATTAACCTATTCACATAGTATATATTTGAAAGTATTTGTTTAGAGTTTGACAGTTGGTAGGTTTTGATTTTGTTTCCTCCTGTACAGTCTTTAGGGATTCCTATGGAAGTTCAGCTATGATTTCCTAGACATCAATGGCACTAACTTCATGATGTTGACACAGCTGTTCCCCAATAAATGTCAAGTTGCAGAGAAATCCATGGACGTAAGGGTGCGGTTAGGCACCCTTTTGTTCTATCCATGGTTCACCTGAATGACGTCTGAATGAAAAGTATTTGTATAAAGCATTCAGTGGGCTGTACAGTTTCACTGGAACTTGAAGAAAAAAAGAAAAAAATATAAAAATGTATGCAATGTGCAATGCATTTGCTGGAACCACACCGTTGGTTGATGCAATTGGTTGGGATCATAATTTAATATGTAGAACTGTCATCATTACAAACGGTTTAGGAAGAGAGGTTATACACATTTACCAACTGAATAGCTATAGATATAAATGTAGGGAAATGTGATGAAGTACACCCGTCACTGTTTTTTGGTCCCAGTTCCACCCTTCTTATGACCTTGGATCTTCATCATTTTTGTTTCAGTCTACATTACCTTCATAAAAAGAATAACTGTCTCATTCAAGTACGTTCTTCGCCTTCTTCTACTCATTTTAAACTGCCTTTACTGCCATCACTGAGATTCCACATCAAACGTCACTGCACAAATGTACAAATTGTTTATGGACAATCAAAGTGCAGAATTGGGGCTCAACGAAGCCTACCCTAGACATTGAGCAAAATTATTCCTTGCAAGATCTGGACAGCTGCTCCCCATTAAAAATAGTATTGCCAGAAGCTAGAATGGCCAGAAGCTGGGGGTGGGATCAGAGACCCTGCTGTTCTGTCTACTACAACGCCATCTTACATTCCAATAAACACAGCATCCAGCGGCGTTTCATGTATAGTTTAATCCCACAGTTTCACTAGATGGTGCAGGCTCAATGGAGTATGGCAAGATCAATTGTAACTTCATAAAGTTATACTTAGTGCATTAGTGCAAGCAGGCAGTTGGAAATGGAAACTGGGAATTGAAAATTAGAAGAATAACCTATGTATGCACAACTCCCCTTATTCAAAATAAATACTGTGTTAAGCAATAGAGGTGACATGCACACATAGTTAAAACTTCACTGTCAAGACAAAAACGCAAATCTGGGTCTAAGATCGCAGAAGTGCTCGCAGTAGCCAAATAATTCAGAAACAATGTGGTCAGATAAAACAAAAATGCAGGTTTGAAAACAGGTTTTGCGCCGATGATACTGCGATAAACCAGAGCCGCACGGGTACGAGTTTGGAAAAGATACGGACACATTCATCTTATCTAGGTTTGAACTGCAGCCGCGTCCACCACAAACTCATTACCGATAACACGTTTAAATAAACCACAAAACCACGCATTATCTAACAACTATATTACATGTATTTGTACTTTTTTGTCAGTTTTGGGATGGGCGTAGGTTTGTTTTCTTGTAAATAATAATAACAAACTAATACATGAAATGGGCTAATGAAAGCGGAAACGAATAACGATTTCATTTCAGACCATTTAAAACGATTAACTGTAAATCTTACCGTGCATCTGCTGGTTATTGTACATTGCTGTTCACGAGTTGAGCGCTGCCGGCAGGATGAAACTCGGCGCCACTGTTGTCTTCGGCCGCACAATTGCGTGGCTCTTCCTCTGAATGAGACGGATACGCCCATAACCGAGACCACCACCCCACCAGCCTCCTGCGCTCATCTAGGTGCCATTGTCCGTGTTACGCAGATTTCCGCAGAACTGCGCAGAACTGCAGAAGTCTGCGCTACAAGAACACCCCACAGACTTCACTGTCTCCCGAAACCCTGGCGGCCGGACATTTCAGTAATGTTGAAGTGCTGGTATGTAGTATGGGTAGTATGGGTAGTATGGGTAGTATATGGGTAGCCCAGCTCCGCCTCGTTCGTTTTTCCCGAGAACAGGGTACAGACTGCAGCCGGACGACACATCAGGTTACACCTCTGACCCTGTTTTTCCAACGAATACTATAATGGAAATGTATTTTCTAACGTATATCATGTTATAGCTGCTTTACTAATTCATCAATTGAATGTATTTTTTATTGTAGCTCATATGCATTTACAATATTTTGTATGGCTTTGAAAAACGTTTTTTGGGACGGCGCTAGGTAAGGGTGCCTTCTAGTAAACAAATACATATAAATACATACGTAGCCTATGCATACATAAATAATTGTAATCCCTGAAAGCTATCGATAGGTACTGAAAAGCTTTATTGATATACTTATCTAATCATATATTGCACATTGCAAAAAAAGCCGGACTAAATTTGAGGCGGCCCAGGGCCGGCCTAATAAGTGTGAGCAGGGTCTTGCATCTGTCCCTCAAACAATGGTAATGATGGAGCAAGGGAGCAGTTTGGTACACAACCTCATATAAATATAATGTTGCAACGGGGTGTCGCATCTCCCCCTTCCAAACAAAAACACCCTCTGCTCACAGTTTTCCAAAAAATGTTGATGTTGTTACCTACATATCCCACATGGCATATTATACATATACATTATACATCAGTCTTGTGTGCTAAGGTTATTTGTGTCCCATCCCCTCCTGTCTGTCTTACTTTTAGTTGTTTGAGTTTTTTTATTTGTCCACATATACATGTAACATTTTAAAGACCCCATATATTATATTGCATTCTTTAAGAACATGGTCTTTGTAAGATTTCCAGATGTGTCTTCCTGCAGTTTTATTATTATTATTTTTATTTTTATTTCTTGGCAGACGCCCTTATCCAGGGCGACTTACAACATAAGTTGTATGTGTTTATTCTGTGACTCATGTCCAGAATAATATGACATAGATATAACCTACATTGGCTTGGTTTTGTTCTGATTTGATTTGAATCAACCTGTTGAAGTAATTCATCAAAATATTACTATAACATACCTAAAGTACCAGTACCAGTATCTCATTCTCAATGACCTTGACCTTGAGTATACTAGCTATACTTGGCACTTCTATTAATGCCGAAAACCAAACCGAAAATTCTCTAATATCAATTCATCTCAAGGACTGGCTGCACTATTTTGCAATGGTTCTTTATAGCTGGCAAAACACCCATAAACCAATACATGTTATTCTACTCTAGTCTGTCATGTTATCTCTCTGTGGGTCATATGCTTAAGAGGCAGAAGGAGGTACACCATTCCCAACACGTACGCCATTATGGCTACACGCCTACAGACCCAATTGGACAATTTTCAACAAAGCCTCACAGTTAAAAAAAAAAAAAAGCATGGTGTGCTGGCTTCCTTGCTTTATACAGGAGCCAGACCATTCAGAGGATTTCCCCCAGCACATAAATAAATAAGAGAAAATAAATATTTCTAGGTGGTAAGCAAGTGGGAAATGTAACAGACCTACAATGCATAAAGGATTGCAGCCCTCCAAGACTAGGGCTTTTTACCACTCATCCCCTTAGCTATAAGAATGTCAATAGCCTACAGCCATCATACATCAGGACACTTTTGAAAGCTTGGACCTAAACATGTAACCACAGGACAGAGGCACATTTGTAGCAAGACAGAGAAAGGAGAATAGACCTTTAACTATTCTAATACACCTTGTCTTCCTGGAGCTGACAATGACCCTGGATAAATGCTCCCATAGGATGATGTTGGAGCACTGGGGGGGGGAAACAGAAAGATCAGACTTAGATATTTTATACTGTAAAACTTTGTGATTTGGTATATTACTTTTCTGATTAACAAAATGTAAGCAGAAGTACTTTTTTTTTAAAGAATGAAATTAGGCAAGAACATAATTATATGCCTTAACCTGTTAAGACCTGATCTGCGTAGGAGTCAAGATTACTATATTTTCAGTTAACTGTAAAGTAGACCATTGAATTCCTTTGTATTTCAAAATCCCATTTGTGTTTAAAAGGATGTTTGATCAAGAATATGCACATTGCTTGAAATGAACCGTGACCTATAAGGCACTGATTGGGAACCATTTTGGTGGGATGCAAGACAGGGCATGACCATAATAGCTACAATTTAGATTATACTAGAAATACACAGAGCTGTGTGCCTCTACACAGAGCTGGCTTTAGCAAGATGATGCAATTCACTTCATATCTATGGTCTAATCAGGATGTTGTTCTGCTGTCCCACAGTTATATAGTTTTACATGGGAATTTATGGCTCAACTTGGCAAGAATGCTTTTTTAAACCTACGTGCTTCTTAGAGACTGTTTCACACATTTAAGTTTCAGAAACAAATTTCCCTTAAAGGATTACAGACGCCAAACCTTTTTGGACCAGTCATGGGGCATTGGCTTCCATACTGTGTTCATGTTACTTGTCCATGCACTGTATGATATTAATCTATGTGCTTATCTTTACCTGCCTATCTCTTCCATATATTCATATTCAAAACAAAGCACAAACCATTCTCAACCAACAAATTGAAATCAGCCTAAGTGAATTAACACCAAATAAGATTCAAATGAAAGGACTGGACACATTTAAACTCACCTTAGCAGTGGCTTCTTGTCTGTGAATGCCATAGGCAGTTTCAGATTTTCCTTTGCTTCCTCTTCAGGCTTTCGAATTACAAAATAAATTTAGCAAGGTGTTTCAGCAATAGCATTTGTTTTTATTTTTACTTCTCCTACATACAATGTCATATGACAATTACAAATTATTAACAGACTTAGGTGTCCAAGCAGAAGTGCACAATCAGTCCACGCCCACCTATAACCTTGTGACACTAATGTACTTCCCCATTTTTGTTTTCCCAAATGTTCAAAAACTTTCCTGTTCAAAATGAGGTGGTGTCAAAGCAGATCTTAAAGTCTTGTCAATTTGTTCTCAGTGGCTTTTGTGATGAAGAAGCTTCCAATGTAGGCAAGCTAAACTGCTCAAACAAAGTAGTCTTACTTGACAGATACAGTAAATATGGTTCAGCAGTCACATACCGAAAGCTCTTTCAAATTACATAGTCTATATTTCAGGTTTTTAAAAAGGCCATGTCATGTTAAAAAATAAAAAAAATAAAAAATCAAATTTAGCATTTTTTAACCCTGTGCTGAGTTTCAAGAGAGTAAACGTGTAGAAAGGGTGTGCATAGTAACAAGTTACTAGGGAGCAGTGCTCCGGTATGGGCTTATGGCATATTTCCCATTCGACCGCCAATCTCTTTTTGGTAGGCATTTGTCTAATATAAGTACACACAATAAAAGTGGAGGAATAAAACCAATACAAAATAATGCAGCTTTGTTATTTACATATTAATGTTATACTTTCTCATTACATTAATAATAATTCATGCCGCAGTTCTCCTTGAGATCTTGAAAGCTTAACATTGACATGGAAGTGGAACACGGTTGATAGTATAGTGTGAACTTTGACTGTAATCACATTGAGGATTGGATTTATATTACTGTGCAGGGATTTGTGTACTATATTTTAATTATATTGTTAGTTTATTTGACTCCTTTCCACTTCTCTGATTGTGTTACATCACTCCATGTACAGTAAGTAATATAATTATGTTGTAGGAATTGTTTGGATTGGCTTTATTCTTTGTATAAAATCTGTTTCCCTTGACAGATTACAAAATAATTCTTTCAAGTCAAGTCGGAAGCACTGCCCAAGGGGGAGGGGTTTCTGCGCACTTCCGTAGAAACCTGATCGAAACGTCACTCTATCAATCGCTCGTCAATCAGAACAGGTCCCTTCCACTTCCTATTCCATAAAATGTGACGTCAGTGCAGGTTCGTCCTCTTTTGCCATTTCACTGGACTCAACAACGTAAGCTCTCTGTGTCTGTGTTTGTAATAAACATTCAAACTGCGTATTTCGGCTGGCTGGCTGGCTTACAATTCTGTCCTGTCCGGATGTCCGACTGCGCTTTTGGTTTCAGTTTCGTTCACAAGAAGAGCCTTTTAAAATAATAGTTGTGTTTATATAGTGCTATATATATTCCGACTGCTTGTTGTGTTGGTTTTTTGTCCACAGGACCTTATCCTCCATAGCAGGAGTGCTAGCAGCGGCAGTAAGAGTCTCAGTGTGTTGTAAGAGACCTCGCCCGCGTGAGGTGCTCCACTACAGCCCGCGGCTGCAGCTGTAGGACATCTCGCTCTCTCGGTTTGCTGAGAACGAGCTCTGCTTAGCCTCCTTGTCCGTGTGTGCTGGCCTCGGTTTTAGATCCCGCTATGGCTGGTGGTCTACTACCCTCGGCCCCCTCAGACCCCGGACCCCGCGTCTCCCGGTGTCCCCGGAAACCCCGGCACATGCGTTGTGGTTAAGCATACGGGCCTACGCGGCACTTGTATCCAGCACCTGGTTCTTGGTATACACAGTGTTCAGTCCGGCAACAGCAAGGACTGCACATAAACGTTGCCGGGTGGAGACGCACTTACAGCGGCAAGCCCGCTAGGTGCTCCACTTGTCGCGGCAGCACTTCAGTTGTTGTGTGCCCCTGGTGCAAACAATGACCGGTGCCCCCGCTGCACGTTTCTCTGTTCACGCGTGTGTGCGCTCGGCAATGAGCTCCTCTAACCTCTGCCACTGTGCTGCTTGTGGCCGACGCACCTTGCCCACCTGGAGTGGGGAGGTCCTATGCCCCGTCTGTTTGGGCACTGACAGTGGGTGCGATTTAGCCGCGACTTCCGGTGATCTTCCACTCCGGCGAGTGACGGTAGGGGTTCGGTGGCGCTAGACCTCTGCCTCTCCCCGTCTCCTCGTCCAGACACACAGCTTCACAGACAGCTTGCTGCTCCACCTGCGTCTGCTGCTGCACCGGCTGCTGCGACTGCACCTACCACGGCAGCTGCTCCCCCAATGGCAGCCGTGCCCCCCTGCCTGACGTGCCTACAGCCGAGTGAACTCCACCTTCGCTGCGCTGGTCTCCTTAACCCCGCTGTCCGCGGAGTCACGTGACTTGGCCTGTCCTGACAAGCAATGTCGCGTGACGGAGACCCTGCTCCGGAGGGCCTACAAGGCTGGAGCCCAAGCAGCTCACCTGCGTAACACTGAAAGCCTGCTGGCCCTTTACCTGGCCCAGCTGGCTGAGGCCCTGGACCCAGTCACTGCATCACAGGCCCCACCCCCTATCAGAGAGATAGTGGTGGCGGCCGACCTGCTGGTCAATGTGATGCGTCAT